>NC_053407.1:12394356-12694356 GCF_016859285.1 Xiphias gladius | reverse complement strand
AGAAAACTGTATTATAGAGGGATTACACAGCTTTCTGTGCTGGTCTGATTAATGGCCACAGTAATTAATGCTGAAGGCGTCTGTCCGAGTGCTTCAGTGTAGAGGAGCATACAGCAGTGAGCCAGCTGCAGCGAACAGAGTTTACACGCACACACGAGCCCACACACCAAACACCTGGATCCTCTCATGTGTGCATATATTGCACACAATATGAAGCTATATTTGGAAAGTTTTGTGCCACTGATACATATAGGCTGTTTGCTAAAGTCTGTTCCATATGTGCTGTCTGTATAGATATACCAAAAACAAAGTCTGATCCATAAAACATAGGGCTGTAACTCACTGTTTAAACACAAAAACTGATATCATTGGAAAATCAAAAAAGAAAATGTTTGATACTGTAAATTTTAAACTATATCAGTATGTCTTTTTCTCATTCTTTTATGTATTGCACCCCCCCCATTCCCCCAATTAACCCAGCAGTGATACAGCATGCACACAGGCTGAGAGACAGAGAGCAAGTAGAGGAGGCACACTGAGTGACAGAGTTTAGAAGATGTGGAATGATGGGCGCAGAACTGAGCTAAAGAGAGTGAGAGAACCCTTCTCAGTTCAAATCAGCAGCATGTTATGCTGCTTCCTGTTTCATAAAATGCTTATAATTTAAATATCATCAACAAATCAACAATAGTGTGCACCTTGTGTCACATGTATATTATCCACCTGATAACCATGTTAGCACATGACATGCATGTTAGCACATGCAAACTGAAGCTGAACCATAGATTGTTTTTTTTTCCTATAAAAATCTAGAATTAAAATATTTTTTAAAAATGTCACGTTACACTCCTAATACGAGAACTCCTACCAGTATGATTCATTTATACTCTTAAATGCAATTATATTAGTAGTTATGTTGCTTTTACTGTCACAACTATACAGTTCAGGAAACAGGAAAACCCGCAACCGACATTTCGCTGGAGACTTTGCTAGCAGACATACTGTAATGTATAATTGAAGTACACCCGTCCAAATAATTCATCAAGCAATCTACTTGGAGCATCTGATTCCAGAGATAATAATCCTCAGCATCTTCAGCACAGAATTATCACAGTTGGTTGAAGGCCTCAAACTTAATCTTCAGAATGTGACATGCAAATTTGAACACTCTTCCTCTGCTTCACTCAGTGTGCATCTATCAGTCTATTTCAACATCAAATGTTCTTTATCGTGCAATGTTATCTCATATTTCAAAGGCTGTCGTTGATATGGCATGACTCCAGCCTGATAAGAGCACAAACACCTGCTTGCTCTGCAGCCGTTCTGCTTGGAGAGTACCCTTTATTTTGGCCTTGGATTACTCTACTGAAGTATATGGTTTAATCTCTCTGTATTTCACCTGTCTTTCCAAATCGTCTCCATGTCTTTTTTTTTCATACCGATGTGTAGTAATTTACCATAAATTGTAGCGCAAAGGACTAAGAAAAGCTTTGCAAACACTTTGGGGAAATTGCTTTGAATTTATGTTTGTTTTTCATGTGTCCTTTTGTCCTTTAATTTTTCTATTTCTCATGCATCTTTTTGATTCTTTAAATGAATGTAGGTGTGCATGCACATGTCTCTGTGTGTGTGTGTGTGTGTGTGTGTGTGTGTGTGTGTGTGTGTGTGTGTGTGTGTGTGTGTGTGTGTGTGTGTGTGTGTGTGTGCTCGTACATGGCTGACTTCTGAAATGGTACAAACTACTGTTCTGTTTCGCTCTGTAGGTTAACCACCACAACAAAGAAATTCACAATTCGTGAGTTGCAAATACTCAATTCTCAGTATTCTCTGAAGGCCATTTGAAGGGGAGGGGAAATGACTCTCATGAATGATGCATACAAAACTGTTCCCAAAATAAATGTCGATCAATGCTGTAGATGTCTTTTGAGCTAATGGAAAATGTAATACGTGCTTCTGTAGTCTTTTATAATTTCATAATTTAAATAAAGAATCCACCTATTGACTTTATTTTTGTGGCATAGAGTACAAAGTAAAATACTAAGGACAAATATTGTCTCGCAGAAAAGTTTTCCAGTTTGGTGGCCAAACATGAGAAAAGCAACTGCCGGGTGAGATTAGGGGCTGAATCAGTTATCACTGATCACATCAACTGTTTTCCTTCCTTTCAATAATTAAACACTAAGGGAACTAAATCAATGAATAAGGGCACAAAATAAATCCATGTGCACTTTTAGTAGTTTTGTAGCTGCGACATGGTGCACTAGGTTCATTTTGTAGTAGTGTGGAATAAAGAAAGATTTATTATGTTTTTTTGGAGGTTGGTATGTTAGGGGTTGGTAACAATCATGGCATATCACATTCATGTATGTAGTTCAAGGGTTTATAGTATCTCGGGCATATATACTTGCAACAACTCACCAAAACACCAAACTGAAGCAAGCAGGTGAGGGGAAAAAAAACTTGCTGTGCCTCAAAAAAAGACCCACTGTTAGCAGCAAGAGGTTGTACAAAGTGTGTAATGCATGATGCTTCCCTGCTCGATAATATTTAGATTGAAACTCAATTAAGTAATTATTTTTTTTACTCCCGAAAACTGCTGTATATTTATGCTGCCTTTACTGTCTGAGCAAATGCATCCTAAAACTCAATTGTGTATATTAATGATTCTTGGTGTTTTGGCATCTCTTCTTCTTGAAAATACTTAGTTACCTTTATCAGAATGCGCTGTTACACCATTAAATCCACTGCACTCAACAGACCAGAAATAAGTGATGCCTAACAACATGCAGAAGCACATTTTAGATGAATCAACTCACTCTTTTCAACTTATGTTGGTGGTTGTCATTGACAGTCCAAGTTACTATTGGTTAGTCACATATACTTACATGTACAAAATTGATAATGACTACTATGGTATTTAAAATTGAATTAAAGGTAAGTTAAAAACCCATAGAAAAAGGGTTGCTTGAAAATTCAAGCAAAACAGAATAAAATGACAACAGTTGACATAAGAATAATATTAAAGAAATGTGAATCTGAGAATACAGAATCTGAGAAAATACTATACATCTGAGATGTATAGCTGTAGGCTATACATCAATTATTTCTGAATTTTAGTTGCCAATTATGAGATGCTCACAATGACTGGATGAACTTTACCTAACTTTATCTAAACATGCTATACGAAGAAATCCTTTCACATGGAGCATTGATTTGTCGTCACACATTCATGTCTACCTCATTTACAGATATGACATGTCACAACTCTACAAATCTGATGGACATTATGCACACTGAGGCCACATTAGGCCTTGATGCAATCAATGCAGTGATAGTTCTGCTCCTGGTGTAGCTGGAAATTGCCAGTAATAAGAATGTTTAAAAACAAGCAGTGGAGACTTTTGACGTTCCAGGCCTTTGGAACCAGCCAAGAGATTTTTTTTCACTCGATTACCAGCTCCAGTTGCCGATTTGCCATCATTATTAAGGCTGTCTTTATGAGCACTGTAGAATACAAGTGAATTCAACTCTGCACTGATAGTTATCGTATAGAAACCAGCTGTGTGCAACAACAGAGTAAGTCAATCTTTCTCAAATGTCAAATATCCTTGCATTAAAATCATCATTTTTGTGTGTGCAGTGCTTCACAGTAGGACTAACATTTTCCCCAGAACATCTCCACCCACACATAGCGTACTGATGCACTCAAAAATGTAGACACACAAGTAAACACATACACAAATACACTGTATGTAAAAATATTTTCTTGCTAGTGCATGCGTAGGCTTAATGATGAGATAGCACAAGGTAGAGAGCGAATCCATTCAGTTTGACACATGTTTTATTATTCCTGTATTATGCAGCCATTGCTAAATGTCATGTAAATGCTTCAATGAATTTCAATTTACCATCAAGCACTAAGCCCCAATTTGTACTTTGAGCTGATAAAGTGAAATTGAGGGACGAGAAAAAGTAGCTGGGTAGAGAGAAGAGACTGCATGGGACACTTCCCTGTGAGTATTATTATCCACCATGAACACCGAATGTCACTAGTGGTAAGGGGGAAAAAAAGCCATTTTTGAGCCGTATCAAGAGTAATTAATGTAGAAACATCAGTATTGTATTAGCCTTGCTGAAAAAGTACAAGATATGAAATGTCCAAGTCTGTGTTGATTAAACATTAAAACATTCACAGCAGTACAGGAAACAAAATTTGCATCTGTAAGTGTTGGAGCTGACAATCAGATAGGTCATCATAATTTCAATTGCTGATGAAAATCTACATAATAGTATGTAAATGAATCAAAGTTCACAGTTGGTCACATTTTAATCTAATTGTTTGACTACACTTATCCAAAGACACAGACAAATGTTGAGTGGGAACAGGCCACAAAGTAAATATTCTTATGAAACCCAGTTGTCACTAAATAACAACAAAGCATTTCTGTAAAACATGAAACTAAGGAAATTAGGATACTGAGATACTTACTTAGTCTGAGTTAAGCTGTACATATGTGAGGCCTATTAAGAATTCAAGCAAAACAAGATCTGGGGACCTCATAGGCCTCCAGGTCTTCGTAAGATATCGTATTCATGAGAATGAGACGCAAGGACAGACGGACAACCTGAAAACATGATGCTTCTGGCCATGGCTGTTACCTGCGTGGATGCATGGCTAAAACATCAGCCTTCTGGGGAAAAACATCAGATGTACTATTTCATATAGAACAAGCTACTTTATTAATGTTGGCTACTGTTAAGGTCATCATCTACTAAGAAAATTGATTAAAACACAAGACATGTCAGGATCTGGGTGGCTTACTGCTTTGGCTAAATAATTTTCTGGGGAAAACCCTGTTTGTGTATTGAGGTTATTCAAAAAATTTTGTTATCTATGTTTCAGTGATGTTTTTCGACCACCACAGTGTGAATTTGTCTTAAGCTTTACTAGTTGTAGGTTGTAGACTGTCAGGGCAAGAGCTCTGACAGAGACTTTGCATCCTTTATTTTCTCAATTTGAGACTGAGTAACTCTATAGGTCACTATAAGATGTGTTTGGCAACCAAAAAATATTTTAAATTAGTCTTTAATTCCAATTGCAATCAGAATTTTAAATTTGAACTAGAATTACTGCCTAACGATTGTTTGCCTCCCCCAACCCGTCAAGTAGCAGTTTACATCCATATCTGCCCAGACTCATATAACATAAGCACATATAACGTAGCGAAAACTTTGAAGGAATTTAATAAAAGGTATTAAGTGCATTTTATCTAATTATTCAATGAATTCTTGAGTTATTGCAAAAAACGTGTTTTGTCAGGTCACAGTGATCTTGACCTTTAACTTTTGATCACCAAAATCTAATCAGTTCATCCTTGACTCTAAGTGGATGTTTGTGCCAGATGTAATGAAATTTCCTTGAGGCGTTGCTGATGTATCACATTCCCAAGAATGGGATGGAAGTAAGGTCACAGCGACCTTGACCTTTGACTTTTGACAACCAAAATCTAATTTCTTCATCCTTGAGTCGGTTGTGCCAAATTTGAAGAAATTCCCTCATAGCGTTCCTGAGATATCGGGTTTACAAGAATGGGACAGACGTATGGACAGAGGAACAGAGTGACAAACCGAAAACCTAATGCCTCTGGCCACGACTGTTGCTGGCACAGAGACATTCTTCATCAGGTTAAAAAAAGGTCAGAAGTATTAATGCTTGTGTTAGGCTCATTCGACTGTGTTTTGTTAGAGCCGGGAAGCCTTGCCATAAAAGCAATGCCAGCTGGCCTGTGCCTGCTACCTGGCTGTTAATTTTTACTGTCATTGCATCCCAAACACTAACTGAGCGCAATAAGTTGAATTTCAGTAATTAGCAATTACTGAGGGAAATTTTTTAAGAGTTCTCATTCTCCTAACCTTAAAATAAAGCGACTAGAGTATAAGGTGAGTGTATTAATAAAATAATTGCATTAATATATTTTTAAGCCCATTACTATTTCAGTCACCAACAGACGCACACATGTTGCCATGAGTAATGAGGACATTACGTTGACTTACATTCATTCTCTGGAGACTTACTCACACTGAACCAGACTATTATTATTAGATGCCAAACCTTAACCCCCATCCTTAACCCTCTAGTCTTAACCCTAAAATGTAATGATTGTTGCTGTGGGTACCTGCTACAGGCTGTGTGACTGTGTGAACTTTTGGTTCAACAGCGATCTAGTTATGTGTTGTCGGCATAGATCTGCAAATTCTCTCACATCACCAAAGAGGAGCATGTACTGAGTGAAAAGTAATTAAATTGTAAAAATAATATACTGTTTGAGGCTTATTTCTGTAATAAAACTTTCCCATGAACCTTTTTTTTTCATTATTAAGTTTGTTGGCCCTCAGGTTCTAATTGGACTATGGCAGTTGAAAAAGGTCTCACAGTGCAGCAGGGCCTTCAAAATGAACAGTCAATGTCCATTTTGAAATGAGGCCCTCTCACTTTGTACTCAAATAATTTGGATGCATGGACCAAGTTTTTAATTTTGCTAAATTCTTTGCATAAATATTTTTCTTGGCACCAACAGAGGGTACCCTACTAGGGTAGTTCCGCATAGTGGATGTATGTATAGATGTAGGTGTCTGGAACACTATGGTGGGTTTTGGCTTGAATGTGGAAGGGAACCAAATTAGGCCTTGCCACACCAAGACTGTAGTAATCTGCACAGAATTGAAAACAAGTAAGTTTTTATGGTCAGCAATGGTATGTTGAGGAAAGGCAGTGTTTTCTAGAACTGAGAAGGGTTTCCAGGTGCGAGGACTCCTACCACCACTGGGAACACTTGAGGCCATGATATTTCTCCAATTTCTCATATTCCTTCTTGTTGATATTGCTGAGCCACATGGGACTTCCATTTCCATCATCACTGTTTACTGTTCCTTCTTCATTACCACAATGTCTGCCTAGTTGGCCACTACATGTTTATCTGTCTGGATCGGCAGGTCCAACAGGACCTTAGCCTGCCTGTTCTCAACCAGCGGGTGCTGACTTGGGTCCTGAAGGATATACAGTATATATACAGTATATAGATGCTACCTGGTGGGCTCATACCACTCATACCACTTGCCCAGTAAGTACATACAAAATTCAGTGTGCTGCACCTTAGATGAGTGGTCAACCCTACATAGCCTGTAAGAGGGCTACACATTTTCTCATGGAGCTACGGTTACAATGTGTAAGTTCAAGCAAAAGGTCAAGTTCATTTACTGTAACATCGACTCAGTTAAAAAAAAATAAAAAATACTCAACAGCACGTTAAATCTGCCAAGCTAGAAAGAAAATCAAAGTAGATAAAATGAGTTTCCAAAAGCACATCATACGTTATGCTAAGAACAAGCTGAGAAATCATGAAAAAATAGAGAACAGAGGGAGTTGATGCTGGTGTCATTGAGGTATTTTTAGACGCATTGTGCACATGAACATCCATCACTGATTCTCACTCTGGGAGTGGTGGTGGTTGTGTCTGGTGGGAAACATGGTTGTGGAGAGAGTGGAGATGGGAGCAAAAAGGGTTCTTTTGTGTAAGAGGAAGCATATGCTCTTCCCAAAATGAATTTCATCTCATGTACATGCGTAAATCTCGTCAGCCCCCATCTCTCTCTTGGCGGGAAAAGCCGTTCAGAAAGACAGCTGAGATAAATCAGCGTGTGGGGCCCTAATGTAGCCTGTGTGGGCTGAGACAGAGATGAAGCCACTGCAAGCGGCCTCTGGCTTTAATGATGTGCAGTGAGCCAGTGGAGGCGTGTAAATCTACAGCTGGCATCTCATTCTCTGCAGCCTCAATTCCTCCCCAACCTCTGAGATATCTCTTTCAAAGTCACCTCTGTGCACCTGTGTCAGACTGAAGTGTTACAAGCGCTACAGTAGGTTAAGGAGATACAGTAACACATTATACAGATGGACAGAAAATGCTGCCCCAAGTTGTGACCTGATGGAAACTCATGAATAAATGCTGTTACATTGTTACTACAAAGGTATATTTACTTAATGACTAGCCTGGAATAACAGAGAACAGGTTTTCATGAAACACTTAAATAAACCTCAGGAGGCAGTTAATCTAGTTGCATCTAGGGAACAGCATGGGTGTGGTAAATTACTAAATAATCTCCAAAACAACACATAAGCACAATAAAACAGCAGAGTTTCCCTTTAAAAACTCTTTCACCAAAAATAAAATGGCAGGTAAACACACTCACTTTAATTAAAACAAATGATGGAAATAATGAAGTAGAGGATTTAGTAATGTAATCAGGATTGTCATCCCCAAAGCCTCAAATGATAATGAAGTCATTAATCAATCTAAGAGGTCACATCTTTCCAACAAAAGGTATGTTTATGTGATTGTTTTTGCAAAATTTTGCAACCCTGTGATCAGTTGGGTCACATAGGCAAATGCCAATATTCTATTGCTGTAATAAACTGTAAGAAATTTGTTTATAGATTGGAAAGTAATTAAAGGCTGGAGGTTATTGATTTTTCAACACTAGAACACAGTACAGGATATGATTATTATGGGGAAAATATGGACCAGGTATAAAAGCTCTAAAAAAAATGGAATTAGCAGTGTTTCTCATTCCTACACTGCCGTCTAACACTGCAGCTCAAACAATAGTAGACATAAGATCCTAGAATGAGACCCATATATTCATCCATCATTTATTACTGCTTTATAACTGCTTTAACTGCTTTTCCTACCCGGACCCATGGGAGGACTGCAGGATATCCAAGAATGAAGTGAGCGAAAGGCAGGGAATCATCATCGACAGGTCAGCAGTCTGTTGCAGGGCAGACATATTGACAGACATACACATTTACTTCATTTCTGTCTTTGGACAGCAGGAGGACGGCCACACAAACATAAGGGGACCTTGCAAAGTTCACACCAATCCACAAACTCAGACTTTAATAAGACTGCTTTTCCCTTTTACTTTGAACATTTCTTGTTGTTTTCAGCGCTAGATGTCAATGTTAAAGGGTACCACTGAATGTTTCATTTTAAACGATGCTGTTCTCATCACAATAACAGCAGCCTTGGTTTTTTCTAATGTGTAAAACAACCTATGCTGATATCTGAAATGCAACAAATTGCAGTTGTTTAAATAGTGACCATTTTGTCCAAATAGCAAAGGCAGTGAGACTTTGTTATTGTGCTGCAAAAGGGAGGAGATCAGCGTGTATAACTGATGGTTGAGCGTATCATATTTTGTCATAAGACACCATATAAAATGAAAATGCTCAAATATCGCACTATGGAAAATTCTAAATATGAGACCACAAAATGCCTCTCTACTACTGGATCTGACATTATGCTGGTAATGCTCATTATTCCAACTGTCACATACTTCAAATCAAAATTAGATGTTGTCCTGAAAATCATTACCTTTCACCTTGAGTGCTCGAATATACAAAACATGTTCAGAACAACTGTTACAGGCTGGAACTCTTTTGGATACATTCTGTTTTGTCTCAGTCCACTTTTGCTGTTCAAACACTGATTGGAACTCTTTTAGTACATGCAATGTTTTCTGAGTCCACAGGCCACATACTGTATGTCCAATGTCTGCAGAAATGTCACAGTATTCCCTTTGAATCAAACACAGTCAGCTCTGTAATAAAGTCCTCAACTGTGCAATGTTTGGGACATTAGCAGCGCTCAGCTTTACTTTAAGTCGTTTATTGTATGGTATGTATGAAGTGGTCATGTGTATACACCATTCAGCCACACTGACTGTAGAAGGATAGAGTTCCAATTTTGTAGTATCTGAAGGTCTCTGATGGCCTAAGCAGTCCATGAGCCTGCTGAGATCTCATCTCCATCTTGCTTTCCTATTTGGTATCCACTGAGGGCAATGATGCCTCCTTCGCAGTATCAGTTGAGTTGTCGCCCTGGACATCCTGGTTTTCTGGTAGGTTAACTGTGGTGGTTTTATTGCAGGTTCGCTTAGGTGAGGTTCAATCACATCGTGTGCAGTTGCAGGTGTCTCTCTCACTAGTTCTGATAGCTGAGCCAGGAACTGAGGTGGTATGTCTATGAAGTAATAATCATCCTCATCACCTCTTCCTCTGAATCCTCTCTGACTCTGACTTTATCAGTTACTGCAGTTATCCTTTTTGATTTCACAAGTGTGGACACTTCAGCTTCCAGCGGCAGGTCATCGAATGGTAAAAAAGGGGTTTTAATGCAAAAAACCTAGACATTATTTTTCAATGCTCAGCTCTCGTCCCATAAATGGAGACATTCTCTCCCACTTGCTGAGCTATAATATTAAAGGCTACCTTCTCAATGATTCCTCACTTTCCCAGGTCCACAACGAAGCGTCATGTTCCAAAGTTAGAAACAATCATCTGGATAAAAATCTGAGCTCCTCACCTTGCCATCATATATTGTATCCTCTTGTTTCTCTGAGGAAACTTATGTGCATTCTCTGGTGCAATAACTTATGTCTCTTGCATCCCTCAGTTCTACTGTCTACACATAGCCATGGTGACTACAACTTCTTGGTTCCGTGGTCAAGTTGAACAACATGTCGGTGGATGGTCTTGGAGAACAGTTTTACAGTAGTTTTACAGTAGGAATTTGTTGGTGTGAGTTCGTCCATTCAATTGGTGTGTGATATGGCACCACTTTTCTTTTTTTTTTTAATGCAACATCCTCCCTTTGGATTGCAGGCTTTCCTCTTTGGCAGGTCCCTTAGTTGCAAGGGAGGTGGCTTGCAATGTGAGAAAAGTCCTTTATGTATTGGCCATAGTAGCTTGACAGTCCCAGAATCTATCTTAACTCTTTTGGTTTCGTGTCTTTCAGAACCTTAAGACAGTGGTTTCGGCAGGACCCACTGTATTTCCTTCAGCCAATACTACTTTCCCAAGGTAGCAAATTTCATTTTTGAATATCAATCACATTTACTTCTTTTATGTGATTCCATACTGCCTCAGTCGCTTCAATATGTTTCTTACTTCACTGACATGCTGGGTATTGTCCAAATATGGGAAACAAACTTTGTCTCAGAGGCCATCCTAACACTCCTCCATATAGCATTGTAAGGCTACTTGAGCATTCATATGCCCGAATGGGATCCCGGCCCATCGGTACAAGATCCAAGGTGTCACAAAAGACATACTATCTTTGGATCCATCTTGGCAGGTAAGTGACCAGCCGTGATATGGAATGGTGTGGACTTTATGGACAACAGTGTACTTTGCTGCTTCCTAGTGAACACTATGCATCTCAGGATGCACACTTTCCTTGGCTAGGCTTTCTTTCCAACCATAGCTGTACTCTCTGCCACCTGGATTACTTTTATGGGATGATTGATGTGGGCTGTCGTCTCTCATCGTAGCGGCTCCTCCAAATGTAAAAACCCTGAAAAGGGAAAGTTTTGTATGCAAGATGTACAGACAGAAACTTTCCTCAGCTCATGTGTGTAACAGAAGAGAGGAAGCAAAGTGTCCCTTAACATAGCTCAACAGCGAGTCACTCCCCTTGCTCGAATCCTCTGGTAACTACTGCTGCTCTTAGTACTGCTGGTGTTTGGATGACATTAACATGAGACGTAAGAAAATACAAAAATACTGTGCTCAAACTGCTGAAACTGATGGTAACATTAGAAATATGATATTTGATATAACATGAAAATGCTCAAATATCAACATGTTGAAAATTGTAAATACCATCAAATGCCACTCTACTACTGGATCACACTTAATGCTGGTAATCCTCTTTATTCCATCTGTCACACTTACACAGCTCAGTTTTTATTTTATTGCATTATTATTATTATTATTTTAATTATTTTGTAGTTTTTGCACCCTCTGACCAAACTTCAAGTATGAAATCAAGCTAATGGTGGTATCATATATGGTGAAATCATTTGTGCACTGATTATACATACATCAACAACTCAAGTATATCAAATATAGTCATCAAGTTTTATAGAAATGTAACCATTTGCCACATTTGTGCTTCTCAATCTGCAGTATATCTGGTACTTTGCTTATCAATTGTATGAAAAATAAAATTTTATTCATTATTAATACGTGATAATGTATTACATTTACCATTAAGCCAAACAGGCACATACACAGTATGTGTTATATCCTACAAACAAGAAAGTTTTATGAAATACCAGGCAATTCAAAACTCTACAGCCTTGCTTATATACAATTTAATTCAGTTGTTATTCAATTTTTAACCATGTAATTATACGGTTCAATGTCTGAACTGAATGGTTTTGTGACATTAAGCTATTAATTTTTAAAATTCATATGCAGTGAAATTCTCTTTCAGTGGTCCAAGTAACATTCCTTAAAGATACTCTGAATGTAAAAAATGGGAATGCAATCATATTTTTAAATGGAGGTAGAGCAGGTGATAGAAATTTCTAACACTGAAAACTCATTTACTGCTTGTGTTTGACAGTTTACTCTTATTTAGACATTATATTTCATAAAATATTTTTAACTCATCATTCACGCAAATGGTTTATAACACAGCGAAAACTTAAATACTGTTTAATGTCACTCATTAAAAAGTGGCCTTTAAGATGATTGTGTAAGGAACACTCAGCATCAAACCCTAAAGAAAGACCTACAGTAAACTCGCTGGAAACAAAAACAAGGCTACATATATTTATTACAATTTGTAGAAACTAAATACTATAAATAGAAATACACATTTGTCTAAGACTCAAGAATTATAGATGAACTGAATGCAAACATTGGTCAAATGGCAGAGACTTGTGCTAATTAGGGAACATGGCAGGAAATTTTTGTATAATATTCTTGACCTTATACTTTCATACGGGGGTCTGCTGAGGATCCAAGGACTGTAACTGTGATTTAGATGCCTAAGATTTTATTTCACTCTCATCTTCTCCCCAGCCTGGGCCCCCTAGGGACAATGTGAGTGTGGTCTGCAGTGCACCTGAAGATTAGTGGGGCAAGGCTGTTTGGACTGATTTCTTGATGCTTGAATGATTCTACAGCTCTTACTTCAATACTATTTGATTCTGTGACCTTCAAAGTTAACCTTTCTCATCTGTCCATCTGCATTATTCAAAGTTTGTCTGACATCCTTAAAAATAAATCTAACACAGCACAACATAGTGAATAATACCACCACATTCCCTCTCTGTTTTGTATTTTCTGAAATCCGTTTATTGGAGGCCATATGTCCTCTGGAAGAAATCAAAGCTTCAATAAACTACAGTGCTATTGGGAAGAAAAGTGTTTATTTGCAAAAGTTTTTGGGCTAGTTTTAATAGACAATGTGGGCTAGGCTTTTCAGTACCTGATCTCCTGAGTGTACCCACCAAAATGAGCTCAACTCTCCATAGACTTCACCGCCAGACATGAGGGCAAGCGCTACATTCGGCTCCGGTGGATAAGCCTGCGTCTAATTGAATTGGCCTCAACACCGTACTGGAGGACAAGGTTGTGATGTGTTTATTTATTTCTGGGCATAACCCAGACAATTTACAGTGTACTGAATTTGTTTTCCAAGAAAGAAAATGCTGCCAGTGCTTCTTGGGAATGAGCAGATTGTCAAAATCATCAAAGCAGCAAATAAGGGTAATTTTTATCATACGGTATGTGACCAGACATTGTTCTTTATTTAATGCCCTGAGTCACATAGTTACTTAATCATTTGAAGTGCCTTCTGAAGTTTTGCCACCATTTTTATAAAGGATTACCCTCAGTATTTCCTTTAAGATTGAACATAACAATTCTCTTCTTTTACATAAAACTTAAAAAAAAAACATTTTACTCACTGTAAAAAATTCTTAAATTTTATTGACACTGTAAGTGTTCATGTCAGTTTGGAGATATTCTGGATGACTGACCATCATCATTCCTTGACATTGTCATTTCTTGGGCTCTGGTCAGACGCTGACTCAACTTGCTGTAGTAAATATGTGATGTCCTCTTTTACAATAAGGTCAGATACACTGAAAATAGCTCTCAGTGGAGATGTGTGGAAGAGAGAAACCATTATAGTAGCTGTAAACTAAAACATAAATTGAATAAAACTTTTTCTAAATTTGAGTAATTGAAATATTCCATTATGGTTCAGCTTGAGCTTTATCCATTTTTGCAGCAAGACTGTCTTTGACTTTTCCTCCTACAGACCACAGACATGTAAGTCGGGCGAACTGAAGGCAGGTTTGAGTATGAATTTAGCCGTAGGTACGAGGGTTTATGTGTTTGCCCATGTTTGAACCCTGTGATAGAGTAGCAACCAGATGAGCTTCCATTCCTTTCACTCAGTGCATGCTGGGATAGACAGCAGCACCCCAGCAAGACCCCGAAGGAATGAGTAAGTGGAAAAAATTGATGGACTGTTTGAATCTCAGGGGTTCTGTCCTGTAACAAAAAGCAAATACTCTGACATAAACAACAAGGGTTTCACGCACACAGCAGCGCTGATCAGATATCACTTATTTAGTTCCCCATAGTGTTGTTAGGTGCACAAATCTAATTCCAAATTAAAGCACTGCTGTTTAGCTACTGACATCTTTCTAACCAGGTGTAGAATTGAGACAAAAAAAAAAAACCTGTTTAACAGGATTGTCGCCTTCTTTCTTCAAAAGTACAGCCTCAGAGGACAGATCTGAAGCCATCATATTTGGGCGATACTCTTTTTCACCTCTAATGTTTTAATAAACAAATTGTCAGATTGTAATTAGAAAACAAATGACTAATAAGCACTGATGAGACTGAGAAAGAGAAAAGGAAAGAACAAATTATTGCTGGCACAAATGGTAATAATTCAGTGGGAGGAAAAATAGAAAATGAAGTAATTGACTGAAAGATAGGGACAATAGGGATTAATAAGTGGGTGTTATGAATGCAAAAAATTTTCAATGTCACATCTTTCTTGAGCTAACAATAAGGATGTTGCACTTGCCCCAAAAATTTGTGTGATGGGAATATCAAGGATGATTTATCCTGTAAAACTCAATGGAACCTATAACCACCTTGACTACTACCTTTTTTTTTTTTTTTTAACTATCATTCGTATTCATAACCTAACATCCTATGAGAATAATGCTAAATCTGTTATGATGAGCAATAATGCACAAGGATGAATGAGGTTAGTAAAAATGTAATACTGCAAAAACTGAGACCAACATGGCAAAACATTAATTATCTCATTATCTTATTATCTACCTCTGATTATCTTTAATTATCTCAAAATAAAGCTTTATTTCACTGTGGTTACAAGTTGTTTTTGGCATAAAAGATTGCCAGCAAAAGTCTGTCCAATTAATCTTCCAGGCTAAATCTTTCTAATGCTGCACAATACTTGTATATGATATTTATAGTTGATCTTGTCATTCGCCAACAAAATATAAATCAAAACACCTTCAGTGCTTCAATGCAAAAGCTTACTGTACTTGCCTATGACTTTCCAATGCTCTAAGTTAACTGTGTTTGTAAATCTAACAAAATAAACAAAGTCATAAGTTAATAAGTCTTAAATTAATTGAAGACTGCACAGACATATCTGACTTTACACTTAAGAACTCTCTCTTGGGTCACCTGAGCTTCTATTAATTTTCTTCTATTTAATTTTTTTTTTTTGTATTTTGCATCTGAATGCAGGTAAATAAAAGGATTAGTTAATACATGTAATACATCTGAGACTTTTCTGAACACTTGCTGTGAAACTGGACTGCATAAGCCTGTTGTTTGTTTCCTGTTCTGCTAATCAATACTGGAGGACTGCCAACAGGGGTGTCCAAAAAATAACAAACCCTAATGGCACTCAGACTCACCACTTATTTATCACTAATACTTAATAATTCTCTTTAATTTGAGATACAGGGGAAAACTCTGGGTTGCGAGGCTCTCTAATTCTAATTATTATCAATGACATTCATGGTCAGGGGTGAAACATCTCAACTTGTGAATTTCTATGCTTTTTTTCCAAAAAACTGAGTAAAGCCTACCAACTCTTAAAAAATACAAGACGTGATGCAGTGTCTCTCAAGAACAAATGGTATTTGGTGCTATAAGGTTTTATGTGGTTTATGAAATATTTCAAACAGAAAATGGCTCCCTTCTGCCTTCTGTTCTTTGTTTTGCAATGTTTCCCTGACAAAGATGCATAAACAAGCAAACATTGAAACAGGTGAGAAGCCTTGTATCCATGTGGAAGAGAGGAATCTAATCCTGCTGTTTTTAGCTATGTGCGCTTATCGCAATTCACAGAGCAGGGTTGGCAAACAAAGCTACAGTCGTATGTCGATGCAAATGAAAGTCCTTGCATTGTATGGCTCTCACTGCTGCGCTGTGCCTCATTGACATATTGTGTGCAGTCTGCCTCTGGTGAATCTCCTGAGGCCCAATGTAACTGCAATGCACAAGCTGGACATTCTTGAAAATACAACCTGATCAGTGAAAGAGGTGCTCTGCACAAGATAACTTGGATGTCAGAGGTAATCATAGTGATAAGTCACATTGTTTCCATGTTTTTGCAAAGATATTATACCTCTGTAAAATGGCAGGTATTTATTAATTTCACTCCTGAAATTGCAAGACTTACTGCTAAGAAGACGTCACTTTTTGGTATGAACCACATTCCAAAAAAACTATAATGAATTTGTTTGTCTGTGAAAGCATTTGAAAGCGAGCAGACTTTGCCAATCCCTTTGATACCTGTAATTAAAAATCAGTATTTTAATTAAAATCTTGAATGATTTCCCACTTTGCAAGCATAAAAAAATAAAAACATCCCAAAAGCCATTAATTCCTCTGGAAGTGGAGTGATTAAACGATTTGGTGCATTTTGGGTAATTATAGCCACTTTAATCCTGCACAATTTAGGTTTAAAGTCACCAACAAAGTTGTAGAACCCTTGATTTATGCAGTGATGAGGCTGGCCCTCTGAAAATGTTGTTCTACCTTGATGCAATACTGAGCAAAAACTGAGGTGGATAGGTTTGAGACAGAAGAGTGAAAGGTAACCAATGTAAAAGAGCTATAATTACAAAGAATCCATCACTTAAGGCTATGTGGTAGAGTGTTATGAAACACTTTGTTGCAGTGTGTATAGTTTTAAAATAGTTTGGGCACAGAGATTATACTTAATTATAATTATGAAAAGTATAGAATGGTTATCACAAGTGGTTTCAATACACTGGCAGGGGTAAAGAGGGGAACAGGAAGAGTGAGCCTGTGATGACACATGCTTTGGCAATCACAAGCAGTGAGCAATGGCTCATCTAAGACTGCTGATATGTTACACCCATGTCAGTCTCCATTAGTATGATTATACAAGAGCTAAGGCGACAAGTTTCAAGTTTCAAGTTTATTTCATTTACATGTATATAGCACTTTAAAAAGGTTAAATGGGTTTTAAATGGTGCTTCACAAAGATAGTCATACAGTATACTGTATACCATACAGGCATAAAGACATATATGTGCATACCAGATGTTGTGGAAATATAACAACACAATTAAAAGCCAGAGAATAAATGTGGGTGTTAAGGTGCACCTTATAAGCATCAACAGACTCAGCCTGTCTAATGGCCTCCTGCAAGCTATTCAAGAGCCAAGGAAGCCGCTACGGTAAAAGTCCTGTCCCTGGCCTTTTTTTCCATGACCAGGGCACAGCCAACATGCCACAGTGGGAGGATCTGAGAGGTCTGGTGGTGGTGTAACGGGTGAAAGGTTCTGAAATATATCTAGACAATTGAGAGATTTGTAGACAATTAGAATGATTTTGAAGTTTATCCTGAAATGAACAGGAAATAGTAGCCTGAGAAATGCCTTGGTATAGGGAGTTGCAGTAGTCCAGCCTGGATGATATTAGTGGATGAATTACTGATTCTAGATCAGAGGGTGATAAGAAATACCTAAGTTTGGAGATGGTTCTGGCTGGAAGAAGCTGGACCTGACAACGGAATTTACCTCCCTGTTGAAACTTAGATTGCCTTCGAATATAACACCCAGCTCCTTAGCATGTGGCCTGATGTAGGTGGAAATGTGATTGAGGGTTTTACGGCAGTAACAGTGGTATGATGTGGGGGGCCAAAGAGCAGGATTTCTTTCCTGTCCTCATTTAACTTTAGGAAATTATGAGCCTCCCAGTCTTTAATATCTTGGAGAAAGTTTTGCATTCCAGTTACATCAGCCTGATTTGGGGGATTGAGATTTGAGTATCATCTGCATAGCAGTGGGAAGAGATGTTATGAGATTCGATTAGTTTTCCCAATGTGAGCATGTAAAGACAGAACCCTGTGGAACCCCATATGAAATATTGCTGGTGTAGAGGATGACATGCCAGTGGAAACAGTCAAGCATCTGTTTGAAATGTAAGAATAGAACCAGTCAAGGGCAGACCCAGAAATGCCTACTCAGTGTGTGAAGTGGAAACTGTGTGATCGACAGTTTCAACAGCTGCACTGAGATCTAGAACAATTAAGATAAACCATTTAGCAGCATCCAAAGCACAGAGGAGGTCATTTGTCTCTATTATGAGAGCTGTCTCTGTGCTGTGGTCTTCATGGAGCCCTGACTGGAATTTCTTGAAAATATTGTTTTGGTTTTTATGAAGGAAAAATTCTGATTAAAGACCACCCTTTCTTTCTTTCCTGTCTTTGAACCCTTTGTGCTCTGCTTTCCGGCAATCCTCTCTAATAGAGAGTGTGGATTTGTTCAGCCATGGGTCTGCGTTAGTCTTGCTGGTTCTAGTCTTGAGAGTGGCAACGGAGTCTAGGATAGACAGACAAAACTTGTGGAAGAGGTCTATTAATTCATCAGTGTTTAAACGGTTGGAGGAGGATTCGATACCAGGAACTTTGGAATCGGCCTTATAGCCACTGGAAAACGGGCTGGGTCGAGTTGAGTTGATTATATAGGAGCAAGTTGCGGCAGGCAGTTTTGATACAGATAGATGATGTCACACAGATGTCACATAGAACAAACTTGCTAAGCGAAGGGCCAAACAGATAAGGAAGGAAAAGATGGAAGCATAAAACTGAGAGTAATAATGACAATATAAGCATTTCTGTCTGAGGCAGAGAAAGTGATAAATACGTTAAGTTAAAGAGAGCGGATTTTATAAACATATTCATAGAGCAGGTGTGTGTAGTTTGGCTTGTTTCACTTGAGTGAGATACTACTTGAGGCATCGCTTCAATGCTTTGTGACCTTCGTGTCACAACATATCAAAAATCAATTCAGGGATACCGGAAAGCATGAGGGATTTTCTTTTTTTTTCTTTTTCATTTGACTGCAACTTATTTTAAACCTTTTGTTGACTACAGTTAAACAACTCAGAGACATTGTTACTTTCTTTTTATGTTCACAGTCTATTTTAGTTGAATTTATGGTGGCATGGAACAAGTTGCTCCATACACCATAATCTGCATCAAAAGAGAATTCGACAATTCCTGTGAAATCATACATTACATAACTATTCATATATTTCATTTCAAAGAATTATACACACAGTAAGTAAGTAAAGTACTAATTCATGCAAAGGTTGCAGTATGTTTCTTTGTAATGGATGAGGAGGAAAAAATGAGGAGGTAATATTCTATTAGGGTGACCAGAACTTCCGAGGACAG
This sequence comes from Xiphias gladius, assembly GCF_016859285.1. Classification (NCBI taxonomy): domain Eukaryota; kingdom Metazoa; phylum Chordata; class Actinopteri; order Istiophoriformes; family Xiphiidae; genus Xiphias; species Xiphias gladius. The sequence goes on along the minus strand of NC_053407.1, from coordinate 12,674,731 downwards.
TCCCTAGGTTCGGTGCTTTGTCTTGTGCTGGCAGGGTCCCCAGAGAAATTTTGCCCTCTCCTGATGGCATTAGCATTAAGGAAGGCACTATAAATGTAGTACTGCAACTCTGTATTCTGCAGTTTTTACCTTCGCCTAGGAGGTGGTGTTTTCACCCGTGTCTGTTTGTTGGTTTGTTTGTTTGTTTTTCAGCAACATTATACAAAAAGTACTGAATGGCTTTGCATCAAAGTTGGTGGAGAGATGGGGCGTGGGCCAAGGAGGAACCCACTAAATTTTGGCGAAGATTATAGGTGGATCCAGGAATTTTTTTATCACTCTCTTAATATTGCGAGATAGGACATTTTTCGACGTTTTCGTCAATTCTTCAGGAAATACTGTACGGATCTTGATGTAAAATATCAGACATATTTATGGTGTGGAGATCTATGAGTTTGTACAATTTAGTACAGATCCAGATAATAATCCAGATCTGGTGGAAGAAAATGCTGAATCCACATTACACACCAAGTTGTACTTACTATGTTTTATGATAAAATAAATCATTGATGTTATCAGACTACTTGCTTTTTCCTTTTATTTTTCTATTGTAAGAGCTAGACAGACATGTGTAGGATTGTTTGGCTTTGGCAGAGGTATGCGCTCTACAGAGTGCCCTTCTAGTTTTGATCTTTATCACTCCCAAATGCACGTGCTATGTTTTCATTTGGCAGAGAAGCACATTCTTGACAGTTGGGGTCTTGTATCTCCTCAAGGGTTGGTTATTTGTGTTGGATTTTTAAGAATTTACTTAGTATGAAAGCACAGCTGGGTTTAGCCTCAAGCTATGGTAATTTAGCTTAATATTTAAGTAATTAGGGGCAAAGTTCTGTGTCTTACCCTTCATAGACATATAAAATTTTTGTTCTACTAAATAGTACGCTAAAATACAGTACACTCAAAACATTATGAAAATACATTTTAATAATTAACAGGTGCCCATGCAGTATAACTCCTTGCCTACTTACTAGTCACGGAATCTCTCCGTTAATTTGAGTATTTATCAGTGGTGACGGTTTTGCTTGTAATCTAATATTTAATATGATCTAGTTACCAAAGTCGTCAAATTATATGGGCCTGCTTACATATACACACCCACGCACACACATACAGTACACTAATTGGGACAGTACAAAATTGGATGTGAAAGACAGTGCTTCTGTGTGTCAGTGATATGTTTACAAAACTATCAAACATAGCGCATTAATGTCTCAGGAACCAAACAAGCCACACCAGCTCGCAGTCAATTACATGTTCTGTTTGATAGAAGGTATTTATTTTCTAATTGGCAAGAGAGTACACATACCACTTAAATTAAGACACACTGCAAAATGACATGCATCTAATGCAGTATGCATCTAAGTGAGAAAGTCACCACTTCCACTTGGAAATATCAACTCAGCCTCTGTATTTCTTTCTGGAATATTTTTAGAATTATGTCACTGTTGTCCTCATGCCTCCCCGTTTTTCTATTTTCAACTCTATTTTAACATGCGTGAGGTCCACCCTTCTACCATTGTTGCATGAACCAAAACATTGTGCCAGGTAGAAAACGAGGGGAGGGAAGAACGAACTGGCACCATGAGTCAAGAAGCAGTCCCGGGAAAAATGTTTATTGGTGGTTTGGGCAGAAGAAGTTGAGTGGAAAGAGCTGATATTAGTGGTTGTACGTGATGAGTTGATATTGCACAGCTATGGCCACCAAAAGAGAGACAGACAATGCTGCAATGAATGCGACCAGAGATTTGACTTGACCAGTATATTGTACACAGCAATAAGAATAGAGAATATTGGTACTTTATGTACCTCTTTAAAATCTATAGATTTTTCAATGTATGTCAGACAGTTACTTTTGTCATTGTAATTCTCTATATAATGTTACTGTGCAAAGTTAAGTAAGTTTAAGCCATTAACTAATCACTTATTGATGATTCATTTCAAGTTATTGGTTTTCTCTCATCCACTGCTGCCTCATTTGTTTTATTCACTACAATGTGACACAAAACATATGCCTGTCTTGCAGGCATGAAAGACACGAGTATTAAAACATTCATATAAACTACTGAAACCAGCCCTGCATCATAATCCCCTTCCCAACTGTCCATCCATATTCTCAGTAAAGTTTGCCAAAATTGCTAAATACACTGCTTCTGTGTCCACTGTGTGTCTCACATTCCACTGGGAAGAGGTGTTTTAAAATTCTTGTGCTTTGTGGCTTTACTCCCCCCCCCCACCAGCTATGGTTTATCCTACTACCACGGGCTGTTAGGACAATCTGTGTCCACTGCTCCATACAGTGTATTCCCTGCTCTCTCAAACATCTGCTGAGTCCTGCAGAGTCCTCCAAGGGAGAGCCAGGAGTGAAACGAGTTTCTATTTTTTCTCTCTTTCCTCTCAGTGTTTGGAGTTTTGGAGCAGAAAAGTGTTATGTGATGGAAGTAGAAGTGCTAGTGGAGGGAAGTGAGTTTCACTATGCCCATATTTCTCTATGACCAAGACCAAGATCAGTCATAACAGCCTGAATTCCCTTGAATTGTGTCTCTGCTCTAATTCTTATCTAAGAGGAAACGACATATTGGCACTGGACAGCTCTGGGGCGTAGCAAAGCTGCATCAGGGGAATGGACTGGAGGCTAAATATGAAAATTACATTTTGAAAAAAAAGTTACTAAAAAAAAAAGGTTGTGATGAAGTTACAACGACAGCTTGTATCCCAAATAACTATTTTCATTTCTATGAAATAAAATATGTTGTTTCCTAATAAAACATCTTCAATGTGTGAATTGCATTTATTTAACACAAGAGCTTTGCTGTAAGACTAAAGTGTATGAGTGAACATGACTGATAGGCATATGGTGTCGAATGTAAAAAAAATGGATCAATTCAATGACACAAAAATGGGTTGAATGACGATCAAATTTTCTTAAAGCACCTGAAAACTTGGTTTGAAATCTTGAGGGTTTTTTTTAAAATATATAACATGAAATAATTGACTCAATAAGCAACAATCAAATTTAAAATAAAAAAGAAATAAACAAACAAGCAAAAAAAAATGTCTGTACATAATGTTTACTAAAAGTTAAATGCTGAAAATAAATAAGCTAATCTGCTTTATCGTGACTGTGTGGGTGTGGTAGGAGTGGATCTGATCGACTCTGGCTTGACAGCATAAGCAAACAACTCCATCACTGTCATCATTTTGATTCAAGTGTTGCTAAATCTTGGTTGGGGCTCAAAAGTAAGGGACATCACTATTATCCATTTGAGTCCCAGCCACTTGAAACCAGTGAGAAGAGCACAGAGAAAAACACAATTACTGAACAGAAATATTGTGTCACGTTTCCTATTATAAGAAGAAGCTAATTATGAAAACAGGTTTTCAGAGCCTTTATGGTCTCATGCAACACTGTATGGACATCATAGTTTACCTGTGTTCCCCCATATTGCAGATATGTGTTTGGTTGGACAGCATACCAGATTGAATCAAATATTTAACAATGTAGCTACTTCTTTTACTGTTGAAATATTTCAAATGAATGTTGTTTCTTTTGTGCCTTTTTTAAGTGGACTTCTGTGTGTAACCGTTTGAGCTTGTTTGACTGCTCTCAAGCTACCTCAGTGAGTACAGTGGCTTGCAAGCCTACGGAGGAGGTCCTAGTGTATTCCACTATGATAAGTCAGAGAGCAAGATCAAGGAGTAAAACAAGCCACCAAGTACAATGACCCACGGCTGAGAATCCAAAAGAAAAATACCCTTATCCACAGCTAAATATTATTCAGTCTCTGACTATGGTTACAGTGGTTACAGGGAATCTATGTCAGGGTGATCTGGTGCTTGTTCATACTCAAGCTTTCAACCATCAGTGTTTGCAGGATCGCAGTCTGTAAGTAGCAACACACAGCTCTCACTTAATGCTATGCTCTCTTTGCCACTCCATGGAACACTGGAGGAAATATAAGTGGTCTTCCATTCACTGCCTCCATCAAAAGCCATTTCTCAACTTTGTTTTAGTGCATATCTGTGCATAGAGCTGAGAGGGTCTAACCCGCTGCCCCCCTACCAACTGCAGACATACTGCATCAAGTGGAAAATGGTGCAGTGATGTGACAGACCCTGTTAATATTTGTGCGGTAAAATTGTTTGTTTCTTCACTGAAGGATGAAAGTGTGTTGCTGGATTTGTAGCTATGTACTGACAGACTGGATTTTTTTTTTTTAATTGTATTTAAAAATACTATTCCAGTAAATGGTAGAATAAAGTGGGTCTTTTGAAGATGCCAACTGAAATCCAAGGCTGATTCTGATGAATCAAAGTGTGATGGAGCCTATCAACACCCCAGAGCAACATGCATCTGTAGGGTCAGGTGGTATAAAACAGAATGAAGTTTCCACTCTGGCTACTTAAAGTAAAACAAGTATGGAAAGAATAACATTAAACAAGCAAAATCATTTACAGTGCTTTTCAGTTTCTTAATTTATGCCTATAATACTTTTTTTTATGTCAAAGCTGCTGTCAGCTTCCAACTATTTCAATTCATAAATCATAGGTTAAAAAAAAAAAAAGATGTGCAATTGAGACGTATGTGCAGTTCCATGCATATACCTCTACATCTTCACTTGATGACAAAGATTTCTTTTTAGACATTTCTCACCCTGAAACTCAAGTAGGTTCTTTAAAGTCAAAATTGCTTTTGAATTCTTGTCTCACAAAAACATAAAAAGTGGGTTGTGCACATTTAATTGGTTGCAAGTCGGATATTAATGAAACAAGCTCACAGCTCGACAGCCTACACGTGTCCTTTAATGTGTGTACTTATGATAGTAAGTGTTCATCAAAGGTGTTCACCCATGTTGACAGAGGATACCAAGAAACTGTGTATATTTTGCATGCACTGACTTTAATAGACACCATCAGTTACCTGGTTGAATCTTTAAGCAGTGCTATCTTCTGAATGTTATATAGAGAGCTACACCGCACTGCCGACATCTTCCTCATCAAGTAGCGTGAACACACTTCATCCTGGCGACAGGTGCTGCATCAGCGCCACAGGTTGTCTAGGGACTGTGTTGGACTATCTTAAGCCTTCCTGATGCAGCTTGTAATGGCAGTGAGTAATAAATATGTGAGACACCGATGCACCACGAAGCATAATCAAAGTCAGATTCCACAGTGCTTTGGGATTTTCAAAAGTATGCATGAGAGCATCGTGGTGCAGGGTTGAATTTTATGGGAATAGCAAAGGTGACATTCCATGAACAAATTGATTTAGTGTGGCATGCAGAAGCAGCCTAAAATAAGTTTATGCATGAGGTTACCAGCGTTTTGCTAGGATACTTTCTTTATTTCGCAATTTAACTTTGAGTCCAAGAAAGTAATTTCAGTGAGTTGAATGGAAAACATTTCTATCTATGAAATTCTGTTATTTGAGTGTATTGTTTTTTTTTAGGCAAAATGCGCAATAGCCTCAGTAATTTCCGTTTTCTTAAGGTAGATTTTAAAATTTTGCTCCAATTAATGCTTCAAGGCAAGATGTCAAGTCAAACTCAAATGAAAATATCAGGTACACTATATAAAGGCAATGATTTAGTAAGAAAACATGAGGATGGATCTTCTTTTTTCTTCCATTTTGAAAAACAACAAAGAAGTGAGGAGTTGGGCAGACTTGTCTGCAAATTTCTCCAATATCAAAAGCTCACAAACTTGTAGATCTTAATCTTACAGCCTACGTGTGGAGTTGAGCAGGTAGGCTCAAATGAAACAATTATTTTAAGATTAAATAAACTAAACATATCATGTGTGATGTTCAATACTCTTACTCTCTCGAGGCCAATGCACTTACACACACTTGTGATTTGATAATACTGAGACAAAGAGCAGAACAAAATCTGTTAAGATCAATAATCTGACTTCACTCAATGGTGGGTGTCAGCAGACTGATTTATGAGACAGCATCCATATTAGTTGTACAGGGTCAGTTTTGCATTAAACAAATACTGTAAGCACAAAAAAAAATCAATGCATTCCTGTCCCTTTCCTTGTGTAATCTAAGACAATTTATGGTAGACAACTGCTTTTTTCTTCTTCTTCTTTTTTTTTAATTTCAGCAAAACTGCTGATAAATGCCTCCAAAGCCAGGAGGGATCTCATCTTAATACATACATACATTATACAAAAAAAGTTCAGCTTTATATAACCATAATATGGGTACATTTTGTCTCCTGCTCCAGTTCCTTAATCACAAATTAAATGCAGTGTGCCTGGCGAAAAAGATGAATAAATTAACAGCTTTAAAACACAAAATGCAAGAGACAGGCAACTACAGGTGTGACAGCAACAATGATAGGCATGTAGGAAGAGGACTTGGGTGGATCGTTGCTCTCAGGCATTCAAACAGGGCATGGAACTCAGAGACATGGTGTACTCAGTGTGAAAACACCACCTGCTTAAAACTATCTGGGCGTTTTGGTTTTTCGTTGCAATCTCAACAAAACACAAATGCAAATAAAAATAAACACGTGAGTCATATGCGCACACATACACACATACAGTCAAACACATTTTTCAGTCAATTGCAAATTACTACCACTGGAATCAGAAACAGCATACAAATGAAATGTTAACTAAGGTACAGTACAGTTGTACTTTCCACCCAAAATAAATTATGTCCAAACTATGCAGTGCTTCACACTGTTGTATGTGCCAGTGTCCAGCAGATGGGAAAAGGCTCGGTGAGCACATTTACTGCGCTCTTGTGTGGCTTGAGAGAATTTGAAGTGAATGCATCTGCTTGTGAATGTGTAAATGTACAGGCTACTGTGAATAAAGTACACAAATATTCAAACACAGTGTATATCACTTTATTTTCCCATTTTATAAACCAGGTTATCGGAGCAGCAGGGAACTCCAACAAATACAATAGGGGATAACAATTTCCTTTCAAGCTGCCTTTGTGTTTCAACATGTTTGCCCTATTTTCACCTGACTCGTATGTGGATTGATGGACACCTGGGTAAACTATGGGAAAATATCTGTAAACAATCCAATTATATTTGAGTTGCAGAAAAAACAGTAGGATTAGTGTATTTTACGTGCCAAAACAGACCACCAGCAGATGTAAACATAACCAATCAATAACCCACTTTGGTACAACTTTACTTTATGTCCTCCTATTAATAGCAGTACACAAACATTTGTCAAATATTAATAACACACTACAATACACTCATAAGCAGATATACGAATAAGTGTTTATTAATGTCTTGTGATTTTTTATAGCAAATTCAAAATTATATGGCCACTTGATCTAACAGTGATCTTATATTAACTCAGAGTTTCACAGGGACTAATAGAGATGTTGCCAGAAATTAAAGATTATGCTTAAAAGGACATTGTACAGTAGGGTTATTCGTAACACAGCCAGAATGGATGCATTACAAGTCGTGGATAATACATGATGATATCTGCAGAAATACTGAACAATGCAATGGCTAAGAACCCCTCAACCACTTATAGCTTCCTGCCAAATACAGTGTCAACTCTGTTAATGCATCTTTTCTATATTGAAATACTAGCACAGCTTCCCTCACTGCTCCCTTTCAGTATTTGCATCTTTTGCGGCTACTTGGCAACCCCCTATGCATGACTTATGACAGCTAGGATGTTTTAACATGAATAAGTGCTTTGAGTGAGTACTTTGATTGATTTTGTTGAAAATGAAATATTTATGTCATTGTCTTTTGCCTTAAATACATTTATAGACAGCAGTTCAGGTTTGCACAGTAATGTCTGTTTTAAGGACATTTATCAATGAATAATGCTAAATGCCATAAGTGGATATATGCCCTTAAAAATACCAAACTGCTTTACTATTATTTTAGCTGCAAAAAAGGAAAGTTTAAACACACGATATAATGCCAAGCACATCTGCTGATGGCTTCTAGGGAAGCCTAAATCTTGGTTTATTTAGAGGAAAGTAATTAAAGATCGAAATTATTACTTCATACATAATATATCAAATACCACAAAAATATGATACCTACATAGGACTGGGCATTGACTCTGGTGTGGATTTATTTCTCCTGTAAATACATTACTTAATAACAAAGCTAACTTGGTTTAAGAATATGGATGAAAATAAACTTCAGGCTCTACTTAATTTATGACCTTAAGTATGCCATAAATTAAGGCATACTTAATTTTTGCCTGCATTTGTGTTTAATTCTGTCTTCAGTCTCAGTACTAATGTGTTTTGTGAGACTATGATGATGTCTACTTTAATGTAAAAACAGCCTCGACTGTCACATGCTGAGTAGCTGATGCCTGCGACTTGAACAATGGATCCCTGAGACTTAGAATGTGCTGCAAAAGCAATTTGACATGTTTTTACAAGTCTTTTAATACTGTTTTTCTGTTGTTACAACACGACTCCAGTCAACTTCACTGCGGCTACCACTTTTAGATGCTCCACTCTTAGTAAGGGATGCATTTAAACACTTTTTCAGATAATGGCAGAGGTCTAGAGAGTGAGTGCATGAATAACACCAAAATAAACCAAAACAACAAAACTAATATAGCGATTTTTATTATGGGCATATTCCAGATTGAAATAGAGTATGATTAAAAAGGTGGCTGGAGAGAAAAAAGTAATTTCTTGCTAAAATTTCATTGAATGCAGGTATTCATTTTCTAGCATTTAATCTTTTGCAGACTCCTGTAATACTGGTAAATTGTGATTATTTATCCTGCAAAGATCTCAGAACTTTTGCTTGAGACAACAAGAGAGGAGAGCCAACAAGTATAAGTATATGGGCCATAGTCACAATTTGAGTTGACGACTGTTTTTACTATTTAGAACAGCCTATTATACAGATACTTTAAGTGAGGAGAGATATTCAAGTATTACTAAGGTATACATTGCATTTGTATGTATATAATATACATTTTGTTTGAGATATTTAAGCTCTCATTCAGCCCATTGGAGATGAATGCAGGCAGGTTGGCATTCTACATCTGCAAAGAGAGGCTTGGTATATTGAATACAGAACTAGTATTACATCAGCATGTGTGCACCTTTATTTGTATTGTTCTACTGCCTTCTCAAACAAACATACGCTACAGTACAGTATGCAACAGGACCCTACTCTCCCGCCCCCACCCCCATTCCCCTGCATATCTTCTCTGACCTCATATAGTCATAGTCTGCTGCCTTCCTGGTACCCAAGTATAGGAAATCCACTGTAGTGACAGTAATCTCTAATCCCTGGATATCCATGTGTTCTACAAAACCCTCTTATTGAACACCTGGAGACAAGGATGAAGCCATTCTTGGAGGGCTTACCTCCATTTTCTCATAAATTAGCTATTTAACATATGCCAGTGCACACTTGCTCCGTGTTTAAGTTCCATTTCATTCATCATGCAGTGGGTGCATGCGTTCTTAGCATCGTTGCTCCCAATAGGGATTAAATTTATAACCCTCACAGTGTTAGTGCTTTGCTCCATCAACACACCATATACTGTACACACGCGCACACACACTGATAACAAAGAACATGAAGTGGGTGTATATGCATGACCTTATATATCTAAGATGTTAGCCGTAGTCCATATTATTAATATGATCTGCTGTGCTATTCTCTCTTTCTGCAGACTTAAAATTTCAAATACACTATCAAGAGATTAGACCAGATAAGGAGGATGTATGAATCTGTGAAAGTTGGATTATAGCATTACTCACATTAAGTACTGAAATGTACTCTGTCGTATGTTCATCAAGTATGATGGATTTGAAAAAAAATATCTGTATCTATCTAGTAAATACATAATATTTCAATTTTATGATCTAGGTTGGTATGTGCCCATTCAGACTTTGTATCAAGTCACGTTGCATGCATTTCACAGTGGCTCGTTTTCCAAATAGGATTCATGACTCAGGTGTGGTTTGCTCCATGTTTGCCGGGTAAAATCCTTAAGTAAAAAAAAAAAAAAAAAAAGAGAAGGGCAAGAGAAGACCAGTTACCTCTTAGAGAAGCAATTACAGGAAGCAATAAAGGCGTAGAAGTGCATTCAACACAAGCAATTTTTGGTACCTCTCTCCCTTTGGCAGTCCACTTGTTCTCACTTGCACACAGAAATACAGAGAGCGACAGAGGGGGAGGGGGCAAAGGGGTTACAGTTTCTGAGGTCTCATCCCTTCCCTTTTCTTCCTGCTTGCCATTTCTCATTACAATACTGCATTGTTTACTTTCTACAGAGGTGGGCAGAAAATGGTGAAACAAAGAGAAGCAATTTGGACTAACTAGATACTGCTGAAAGAGCACAACAGGGTCACAGGGAGACCTGATGAACAGAGGCCCACTTTCAAACAGAGCTGAAGCTGTCTTCCTTAGAGGAGGTCCAGTGCATCTGGTAATGGTACAGATATCATAAAAGAAAGTGACTGAGGCAGAGTAGAGTGTAGAGTCAGTGTCTAATCTATTAGCACAATCCTCAAGAAAGACAACAATGAGGGAGACACATTTATGTGTAGGTGTGGGCTAATTATGTAATGTTTCTGCTCATCCAGTGCAGTGAACTATTCAGCTGTTTAACACATTGCCATCCTTTGCAAAGAGATCAGCTCCCGACTACATTTTAGAAAACTTGTTTTTCCTATGCTTTGATTACATATCTGAGTACCTTGGTGAATGATTACTCAATCTTGGAATGTGTGAAATCTAGAAGCACATTAGGTCAACAAGTCAAATTATTTTAATTTTTTTGAATTTATGGGTACCCTACCCTGCGAAGTTGTCTTGTTATAAACCACAACTTCACCCAAAACCATCGTATGTATCCCTGAGGCCTTACAAATGTGTTGAATACCTTTCCTTCCAAGCAATTATATCCGCCAGCACTCTTGATCTCCCTTGCTTTTTATTGGTGCCTTACTACATTTCCTGGCAGATTACTGCCAACAACTGTTGACCAGTGGAGTACCATGGCTTGCATGTACTAGACATTTACATCACTGTGCGACATACACACTAAACAAGGACATGATCATCAAAGTAGCACTTCCAGTAGTAAATGTAGACCTACAGCACCAATGGTGATTCAAATGTCAAAAACTCCACTCGTTACTTTTACATCCAATGTTAAATGCATAAATGTTATCCAGTGTCTGGGTATGTTATTGTGTAAATACATATTTAAATTGAGGGAGAGTAATTTAAATATTTTTTGACTGGCATAAAGTGCATTGTTAGTACACTTAACACAAGTCCCCAGGAACATTACTGGCCCGTCAAGTGATTTTTGCATAGTGGCCACACTTGGTATTGCATGATGTTACACACTCACTTACCCAAAGATAATTCTTCTATACACAATCCTATAGGACACATAGGCCCAGTGAGCAATTTCTATAAGAATGAATAAGGCACCATTGTGGAATACAGAATCCAGTTTTCTAAATACATGGCTCAAAAGACTGTTTTTTTTATCATTAACTGATTTGTCTTTTTTCTCCAATTTATTGATCAATTGGTTAGAGCTACAAAATGTCAGAAAATAATTAAAAAACAGGATTTCCCAGAGCTCAAACCAGCAAATGTTTAGCAATTTTACTTGATCAGTGACCAAAAAGATTAATCGGTCATTAGAATTTTTGTTTATCACTTATCAATTGAGAGATCATTAAGTGATTAATTGTTTCAGCATTACAACAGGTATAACAGGGTGCCAGAAAATAGGTGGCTATGAGTACAGAAAGATGGCGCTTATGATAAAGCACTAAAAACACTCGCAATTCACTGGCTACCAACATGGTGATGACCATTTAATCCACATTTTTACGGGGCTGTTAAAACTATAATTACCAGACTGTTATCATTTGAAAAAACAGATGACCAAATCCTAGTTAATTGAAACACAAAATTGGCTACGTACTGTAAGATCAACAAACCAAGGATTCAATTGTACTAAGAGACTTACTGAGCACATTGTTTGATTCCTGTTTTTATGTGCAAGATTATAGTTTGTCGAATCAGTGAATAGAAATAGAAAAATATGAAATGTTGCAGTGAATGAGGCATTATCCCTTCCACATCCCCTCAGGCTTGTTTTTGTGAAAGATTGATGTTTGTACCTCTACTTGCACTTTCCCTTTGGAAATATTCATCCGAAGTGCTGGCTGCTTTCTCTTCATAACCTCTTCCTCCATCTAGCTCTCTGTATCTCCCCCTCTCCCTCCTTCTCCTCTAATGGCTTAAGTCTTCCCTGAGGGAAAGATAGCCAGGGATGATGCTTCTGTGGATGGGTTTAGAGTTGCTGAAGGTCTTTCTTGTCATGGGAACAATATAAAAATGATAAAGCTGGATTTTTTTCAGGGCTTTCTTGATGTATTTCATTTTGTCATAGCCAGATGTCTGCTTTCTGCTTGGATATGGCCCTGGTCTGGTTTTGAATCATATTCACAAGCTGTCTCTCCTAGTTACCTTGTTCTTTATTGCCTGTACCGTATTACTTCTTGCTTTAGCTGGATGTCCAGATGACTATCACAACTTAAGTCTCCTGAAGCACATTTAACATATTTATAATTTTTTTTCCTAGAGGTGCAGATATTCCTCATTGTATCATGAATAATACCACTGAAAATTACAGTATGTCATCTTTTTTTTACTGCATACTGACATAGTGTGTGTTACATGGTAGTAAGAGACCGCTCTTACTCCAGGAAATGTAAGCCAATCTGTACTCAGACAAGGTTGCATTGCACTTCTTTTCAAATTACCCAGTGTCTATTAATATATATATATATATATATATATTTAGATTTACCTTTGGTAATACTAAATATGTTGGTTTTCATTATCCAGTGAGCCAATGACAACCAACCCTTGCATGTTCTGGTAAGACCAGTAGCTTGGTAGCTAACGCTAGATCAAGTTACAACATTTAAGGTAGCTATCATTGTGTAACTAACATTACTGAGTCAGTTTGCTGTTTTTTTTTATCTATTGGGAGTACTTTTACAGTACATTTTAGCATTTACCATTATTGAGTAATTACCACTTGTGGCCATACTGTCTGCTTTTCAGAAAAAAAAAAAAAAAAAGTTAGGCCTACATGGGCTTTAAGGAAAAACAACCTCAACACCAAACATCATGTATCTTGGATGTTACTGACAGTTCCATTTATATTTTTGAGGCTTTGTATTAGCAGTGGCATTCTTTAATTTGTTCATTTCATGTATTTCTCAGAAAATAAGTTGTTTTACAGACTCGGTGGCCTATCTGTGGTGTCCAAGTGAGTGTTACTAACATGTTAATAACACATTTGACAGCAGAAAATTATTGGGGAAACAGCATGGTCACGGCCATCTCTGCTGATTTGTCAGATGATGCATGATGTTAGATAGTAGAACAGAAAATGAGATGTCACACTCTAAATATGACTGAGTCCGGCACTCACAAAATGCAATAACGTTTAATGAATGCAGGTCAGACTGGAAATACATATTTTCAGTAAACTTTTCTTTCTCTTGTCTGCTGAGCACTTTGTAGGTGACAAATTCAATCTCTTTGACATGCAGGACTTTTTAATACGCGACTTTTCAAAGCACTCGTAATGATCCTCTACATCCACAGCTGTTCATTTCATTATGCTTTGCACACACTGTGTTTACTCCAAGGACCACCTTCATCCTTGATCGCACTGAACTGAGGACTGAATTAAGAGTTGAATCCAAATAGACACATAGACATTTTGATGTCCTGATTTAAAACTATAAGTTGTATGTTCTTCCAGAAAAGAAAGGGTTAACAGAATAGAGGGATGCTCATTTCGTGTGTTTTTTTTTACTCTAAAGCAGTTAGAATAATTCATTTTGCTTCACATACTTTTTATGTTTCTTGTTGGGACTTCTTAAGTTTTATAGTGACTTAAAGTGACTTTAAAATGACTCAAAATTGCTCCACAGATGGATTCTGACAGACATGTTCAGGTCAGAAGGACATAATTTTACAGAAGCACCTCATGTCTTATATAATAGATGAGTAAAAATAGTGCAGCAGACTGAAATGACATTAAAAAAACAACTATACTTTGGAGTACTACATATGTAGTAACACAAAATGCTGTAGGTATTTTTCAGCATGACTCACTGTGCCTGAAGAAAAAACAGGAAGCTGTCGAACCAGTTCTGCAACCAGCCAAAGTGTGGAGCGCTCAAACATATAGTGCTTTGTTAGTAGACAAAATGTTTATAGAGCATTTTGTGAACTTTTTCTTTTTTAGCATTTTGAAGGTGTTCTTGTACCAAATGAACCATCACGTAATATGACCAGTGAGCCTTCCAATGTAATAGCAGCAATTGTAACAAATGTCATGTGATTCAAAAGGAAGTACAACATGACTGATGAAGACTGCTGCCCATCTCGATGAATGGACAAGCTTTCATCAAGAGGGTGCAACAAAACCACAAGGGATTATTAAGGTAACAAGACCAAAAGTCTATAGCCCTACTAGGCAGACAAGTCCATTCATTGAATATTAAACAGAATGGACTACACACTCCTGATTTGGCGACAGCTAAAGCGGTACAGATGTTTATGGTGGTTAAAAACATTAACAACCAAGTGACCTTGCCTTAGGTCCAGCTTTAAGTGGGTAAAAAAGAATTTATCTTTCAATAGGACAATGAGTAAAGTTCAGATATGTGAGAATCTCTCTTATGCAGGCAATAAATACCACCAGTAAAACAACGACTTGATTAGTTATCTAAAATTCCAGAATTCAATGCAAATAAAGATAATGAATTAAAGTGTTCAATGTATAGCATTATGTCATAAACAAAATGTAAGATTTTTTTTAGTATTCATTTTTCATTTTAAGCAACATTTCCAACACTTCTTTAAAAAATGATATTTTATAAGTCACATTTTCTTTTTCAGCTAGAAAAGGCCAAAAATGTATTGTCTGTTTGATTATAACAATGTTTTCAATGCACTAGTCTCCCTCTAATGTCACTGCACCTCAGGCACACATTTAATGAAGACACAATGGACGAGGTTTGTAACAGATTGAAGCTTTCACTGACTATTACACGTTGTTGGGTGAATTTCCCAAAACACTCATTATTTGATGGTTCATTTTTATCTTTAAGGCCTTCATGGATTTACTCCCTAGCTACTAGTGTTTGTTAAATTTCTAATAGCAAAAGTGCTGTTTTGTTTTTTGCCTCCATATACTGCATGACTTGCTGCAAAATTATTTAAAACCTAAAAGAACACTTGGTAGCTTTCTTGATGAGTTTAAAGTAATGCTAAAGGATCTTTGAACAGGCTTAATGAAAGTTTGACATTGAACTGTCTTCCATTGCTATTTCCACTCTGTTCACACCTTTATGTTGTGCCAGTTGATTCTTAACACTGTGCGACCTTTACCATATTTATTCAAACCATTTGTCTATGGATATCATATTAAAATAAAACATTCATCAATTCAAAAACACTGCCAAAAGACAATATTACTGCCAGATGTATTTAAACATAAGTGGCATCACTACATGGTCAGAAGACAGCTATGGTCATTCACAAGGTGGAAAGTAACTATCTCTTAAGCACCAAACGCTTTGACACAGTTTCTTTCTAAGTACATTTTTGTTACTGCATGCAACTCGTCTGCTACTGCTTGTGTTTGAATAATAGTAGTTTGCTACTAAGATATAAATGAACCTAGGCAAAAGTGGGTGCAAAACGACTATTTCTAGTAAGTTCACTGTAGTCATTATTCATTTATGTAGCCTATTTAGAACAGGATGCTTTGTTGGCAAAATGGAATTGCAAGGAAACTACTGTAATTCTGAGCAAGACAGGAAGCAATGAGGGTAATAATGTTTAGTCTGTTAATTTGGAATGGTGGCTACACTTTTTTGGTGCATTTTGAAAGCTTGATCATTTTGCTGTGTATTTTACAAAGCAGCATAAAACTAAATCACAATGTAATATTGAACAAAGCTATTTGGAATATGTTCAATCTGGTTGTTCTTTGATCTTTTAAAAGTTGCACGAACCTCATCTATTCTGCTATATCATTTTATATTATTTTCCTGCCTGCCTAAAATGTTCAATGTGCGGAGGAGATTGATGTATGTACAGTCATGAAAAAGCAATTGTATTCCCATGTGTTAATTTCAGCGCTTGGTATAACAAGGAAATCTATTTGTTCCTGAAAAGGCTTCAGCAACCCAAAGGACAGAAAGTCACTGGGACAATGACAAATGTAGGACATCTGATTCGATATGAAATGTGGGAGAGCCTTATGGGAAAATAACATCGAAAGCTGCACAGTCACAGGGCAGAGTATCCCCTACACGCCCGTCCCATGTTACCCCAGGGCCGTGGCTCCACCACCACGCCTGTTTCTCCACAACAAAAAAGTAGCCTCCTAACCTTGCCCACACAGCCTTAATCTTCCAAATGCTGCTTGAGCATTTGAATTTCTGCACATCAATCTCAGGGCCCCGTCCTGCCTTGATTAATGGTCCCCATCTATCATGGCACCATGTGGCGCGCAGGCCTTGCCCCGCCAGACAGCTTTGCTTTAGAATAATGGGTGCACTCCATCCCAGTCTCTACCATGCAATGATTGTGCATCTTTGTGATCTATCTGTCAAGCCCCTCTGTCAAAGGGGACAACAGGGGACAGTGAAGAGGGAAGCAATCGAGTCAAGGGAGGCACTGCAGCATGCCACTTATGTACAGTATGTAACAGAATGCCTTTTATTGTGGCTAGCTGTGCTGACTGATAAACACAGAAACGTTTTCTCACAGCCGACGCCGTCTCTCTCATTGTGTCACACATGGGAGCCTGAGGCCTTGGAGACTTTCTGTCTGCCATCAATAATATTGGCAGGGAAAGCAAAGCCACTAATGGTGGCTTCAGGTTTCTAATGTGCTCCTCTAATATTCCAAACAAAATTATACACATGCATATGCTCAATTGTATACATGCCCAAACTCACTGTCACATAAACAAACAGGGTAGGTGAAAAGTTCTCTCCAACCAACAAGAAACATCCTGCAAAGACATCCTCATAGTGGTTTCAAAATACTTCAATCTGTTTAGGAAACACTTGTTTTCACCAATATTCTGAAAATAATTAGCTGCAATTATGCCTGTCTCTCACCAAAGCAATTACAAGCCACATGATCAAGCCCCTTATATGGGAACATCGGTATTCTGTGGAGTTGAGAGCTATTCACGCTTTTAAACAAGCCATTCATCACTGTCATATGAATATTCTTTACTCCTGATGGTGCTTTTGTGCATCTTATTACAGGCAGACAGGAGAACAAAAACTCTGTAGTCCCTATGGAAAATACACAAACCAGCCAGAAATGTGTCTATCTTTAATTGAGAACTCGTGCATAACAGCGATAATTAAAGTGCCATCATATTGTAGCATTTTGCATGGCAAAGGAACAAGTGTGACCACAGTTGCACGTCAGATCCAACCAGTGCACCTTGGTTGCTCAATATTCTCTGGCATTGTTTTTTAAATGTCGCAGCCCTATTACATTACCCACTGGGATCAGTGCCGATATGTGGGTGTATTATGTTACTGCCTGTTGCTGACATTTCAACCGGATATTGCTTCTGCATTCCCCAAACATCACCAACTGGTCCACTGCTCATGTCAGTCCATTCCAGGTGTGGAAATAGTTTGCTTCACTCCTCAAAGAAGATCATAGGAGAAACTGAGAAGGAGTCAAAATAGAAGGAAGTTAAATTGCCCTTAAAGACTTAAATACTTTACAGCGGGGGGCGCTTTATCTATAGTGTCAAAATATCTAAAAAGTCTGGGAAATCTTAGTGTAGCTGTTTGCCAAACTATGAGCAGATGTTGAAACATTATTAGCGGAATAGTTTCATGAACATTATTAAGTGATAACATTTATTTTAATACCCATAGATGAAGGTTCATATAGGAAAACGCACAGGCTGGCAAAATGGTATAATATTATAGTATAAAAGTCTGAAAAAACTGAGTTTGCAGTCTCCAGTGTGCAGATTGCTGGGGTTGGCTCGGGAGATGCAACAGAAAGTTTTTTGCGCCCCCGGCGTCACAACAGAATGGTGTTGCTCTTCATCTCTGGTGCAGCGGAAAATGTCACTAAAACAATTTTATTAATCATGTTTACAGTAACAACATTAATATCAACAAAAAAAGCCTTTTAATTACAATAACAAACATACCATACCTGAACTGTCAGTCACAAGTTGACAACATGATGGAATAACACTGCTGCTCCTCAATTTTTCCTCAGGCCCAGCACTGAACTTGTACTGTGCACACTGAATGTGGGGGGTAATGGGTAGTTTGATGCGCAATTGTGAATCACTCAGCTTCAAATAGCTAAAATTATTTCATAATGAAAAGGTTCAAGCCTTCAGGTGCCAAAGGACAAAAAAGGAAAGAGGAGTAGGAAAAGAATGCCCAATATAGCGGTATGATGTCTTAAATGCTGTTTTGTGTGTCTGTTTCACCTGCAGTAGCTAGCTAGCTAAGTAGCAATAAAGCTAATGCTGGATAATGATGCTACAATAGCTGCCAGACTCAGATACAGATTGAAGGATATGAGTTTGAATGGAAAACCAGCAGTAGTGGAAGAAGTATTCACATCCTTTACTTAAGTAAGAGTACCAATACATCAAGGTAAAAATACTCCATTAAAAGTAAAAGTTCTGCCTAAAAAATTCTACCTAAGTAGAGCTACATGGGTATTAGCAGCAAAATGTAGTTAAAGTATGAAAGTATAGGTACTGGTTTGGTCCCTCTGACTGATATATTATTATATATGAGATCATTAGATGATTAAAACTGAAGCATCAGTATGCAAGCAGCGTGTTACTGTTGAAGTTGCTGGAGGTGGAGCTAGTTTGAACTACTTTATATACAGTTTTATATACAAGGACACCAGATAAATCTGAGCGATCATGAGGTGATTAATGGAAAGGGAAAGAAGAAAAAACAAAGTCCTGATACAAAAATCTGTTTCCATTTTTTGCACTTTTCTCTAATCTTTGATTTTGGTAAGCTACTGGATCATTTGAGCATTCAATTAAATGAAACCATGTGAGAAGTTTAGAGGGAAAAATCAAATATTACCAAACTGCTTTTTGTAAGATGTCACAAACCAAAAATGATGGAATCAACTGGTTTAATCTTTAACAATGTGTTGTATTTTAAAAGCTTGTTATATTATCTACTGTGTAAAATCTTAATCTTTAAAGTAACTAGTAACTAAACTGTCAAATAAATGTAGTAGAAAGTACAATAATTCCCTTTTAAATATAGTGGAATGGAAGTATAAAGTAGCTTAAAATGGAAATACTCAAGTAAAGTCAAGTATCTTAAAATTGTACTCAAGTACAGTAATTGAGTAAATGTACTTAGTTACTTTCCATTACTCCAAACCAATAGCTTGTTATCTGGATATCTGCGCCTTTCTAGAGATTAAGAAATTGTGCTGAAATTTCACTGACCAGTATCAGTAATAATGGCTAATGCTGTATCCATAAAAACGTAGAGTGTGGCCAAACTATACTACTACTACTAGTTATTTCCCCTACTCAGCGGCTACATGTTTTTGCTTGCAATAGGCAAATATCTACTCTATAACTATACAGATGCACTCAGGAAATATTTGCAGAAGCCCTTAGTTGCTGGAGAAGGGACACCTGATCTCCCATCTACAGCACTCTCTGAAGCATTTCAGTTCAGCCATTTATTTGTGGTCTCTGTATAATTGATAATGCACTGCTTTGTTGCCATTATTGCTATTATTGTTGTCGAATGTCACAGTTACACCTTATTATAGATTAAAAATTAGGTCTTAGTCATATTAAATAAAGTTTATTTGTACAGTGCTACTTTATATGCAGTAGAATGACACAAAGGACTTAATGAAGTGGTGTGACAGTATGGATGTACTTTATGTTTGAATAAGGCTGCAGGTGAAGCAGCATCCAGCACCAAATCCAGTAATCCAGCTACCTCCAGTGAAATGCAGCCTGCAGCAGGTGCGTTCTGGTAATTTTATGTTACAGCAGCAGTTATGTTACAAATGTCAATATGACCATTGATGTGTGCAGTTTTTCAAGGGTTAAGGAAAAAAGTTGTTTTATTGACTGAAGTCAGACTGGTGCAACATCTTCACAAGCCCTCGACCCTGTTTTATCCTCTAAATTTCTTAAACTGTCTGCGAGAGCAGATAGGCTATTTTGAGATGGCTTTTAGCACAAAAACCCAATGCCTAAAATAAGTTTTCCATGCCTGTGAAGGCATATGTCACTATGTTGACGCAATGTTACTCCAATATGGGTTTTAAATATCCTATTTTATTAAATATTCAGTCATTTGAAGGAATAACAACAGTCATTTAAGTCATATTAGTAAACGATTATTATTATTATTGTTGTTATCATCTTGGATTATCCAACAAATTCACCAGAACTGTCAACTGATCTGCCAGTGTTTTTCCATATTTTCATGCAGCACTGCATACAAGCACAGATCACATGCAGAACACGTGAAGTATGGAAATGGACTTTTGTTTTTAGTGTGGTTTGGTTTTAGGTTAATGTGTGCTTGACACAATTATTGGCACCCTTTTTAGTGTGACACGCCTGGAGAACAGTTAGGAACAGTCTGAGATTAGGGGGTATAAATCATTTGTTAGACAGATTTAAGGAGTGCAACGATGTGCTCGTACCATGTCTGGAGTATTGTCTCAACTATTAATTTTGATTAATCGATGTGAAATAATAATTTGTTCATTTCCTGTGAGAGCATTTTAATGTCGCTACAAAGGGTGGGTCAGATAAGGGGAGTCGATCCCTTCCTGTATCTGGTAACATCAGATGGTAAAGCCACTCACAGAGACTTTGGAGAACATTAAAAGGTACGGTCAGGTCAGCAGCATAACTTTATACATCACATTAACAATGAATACCCATATTAATATTTAACACTCTCATACATATGTACCAGTCTGCTGTCTTGATGATTTCACAGTTTAGTTTCCTGCTACCTTTTTGGTCACTAAATTTGGTTCCTAAAATAGATTATACAGTTTGGGTTTGTGGTCATGTGGTAAAGGATACCTGATGGCGTCATGCATGTAAGAAAAACAGATGATATACTATACATAAAAGCATCTATGTTATTCTGGATGTAGGCGCGTCTTTGACAGCTAAAGTGGGGAAAAAAGCCAAAACCATACATGCATGCTCTGTTGACCCTGTCTGAGCTGGTGTGCAGTGGATGGCACATATATCACAGATCCTGCACCACTTTGGCAAATGGAAAGTCGCTGAAGTACTTAAGTGTACAGGTTATGAAAAACAGGAAAGTGTGAATTTTACAGCCACGCCTTATGTCTCTCCCGTATGAAAATAGGGCCACAAGAGTCAAGAGAGGATATGGTGACCCACATACAGGTAGGCTCCAGGCTTACTTATACAATCATATTCCTTTCCTAGCAAAGAAACAACAGATTTTTGTGTGTCTCAGAGAGAAAATAGAAATGATCTCATTACAGGTCTCTTTTTTTTTCTTTAATGAGATGGGGAAGGGGGGAGTGTGTGTGCATGTGTGTGTGTGTGTGTGTGTGTGTGTGTGTGTGTGTGTGTGTGTGTGTGTGTGGGTGTGTGTGTGTGTGTGTGTGTGTGTTGGGGGAGGTGAAAATTTCTGTTTGGTTTGTTAAACAAGAAATGCAGATAATTTGTTTTGTTACGATTAATTAAAATAAATATAAAATGTGTTATAAGACACAGCCAGACTGTTTTGCCTACCTCTTGTCATGTTCTCTGACTTATTGTATACAGTGCTGGTTCAAATTATTGGCACCCCTGAATTTTAAGAACAGAATTTTGAATATCTTAAGAAATGAATGCAAATTTAAAATGTATGCTGGACACAAAAATTGATTTGATGAATTTAAGTCAGTTCCTCAAACAAAATAAAAAAACAAATAAGAGTCACCTGTGATTCATTTTCAGTGTTCACTTGACCTGAATTAACCAATGACTAATGGTTTTACTGCATAAAAAGGGGCTGATTGTTTCCAGGTTCTTTTTCACAATGGCGAAGACAAGAGAGCACTATAAGTGACCTTCAGATAATACTATCTCAAAATGGCCAATTCAAACATTAACTATGTCTGAAATCCAAAAGTGTTTTGTTTTTTTTGTGTTTTTTTTTATAACATTTGAAAAGACATCATGAATTATTTGACCATGTTGCTTCTCACAGCTAAGAACAAAATAGCTGTCTCGTCCTGTGTCACCATTTTAAGTTTTATTATACTTCCTGATGTTATCAAGAAGTTTCACAGCCATACAACTGTTAAAACGCTTCCAGGGCATGGTGCTAAGAAGAAACTCAATGAGAGAAGTCTGCGAAGGTTGATGCGGATTATGGAAGAAACACCACGCAAGATATCTAAAGTGCTTCAGGCTGACCTGGAGCAATCTGGAGCGGTGGTTTCAGTCTATACAGTATTCCTCACACTAAACCAAGTAGGGCTCCATGGGTGAAGGCAAAGGAGGACACCATTATTGAAAGAAAGGCAAAAAAAGGCAGGATTAATGTTTGCAAAAACTTTCATAGATAATCCACAGTCTTTCTGCGATGATGGTCTATGGGCAGATGAAACCAAAGTAGAGTTCTTTTGGAATGCAGTGCATCAGTTTGTTTACAGGCAACAAAATAAAGCCCATGAGGAAAAGAACACCCTACCTACACTAAAACATGGTGGAGGTTTTATCATGCTGTGGGGCTGCTGTGCTGCATCTGGTACTGGAGGTATTGAATGTATCAAAAGGAATGACGATATCAGAAGATTACCAAGGCATTTTAGACGAAAATGTGTTACCCAGTGTCAGAAAACAAGATTTGAGGCAAAGGTCTTTGGTTGTTCAGCAGGACAACGACCCAAAGCAAACATCCAGCAGCACAAAAGAATAGTTTAAAAGGAAAAGATGGCCAGCAATCCTGACCTAATTCCCAATGAAAACCTTTGGAGAGAGCTGAAATCTGCCATTGCAAAAAGAACTCCTACAAACTTAAAAGAGTTTGAACACATAGCATGGAAGAGTTGCCGAAACTACCAGCAGACAGTTGCAAGAAGCTTCTGGATGGTGCAATTGTAATTTCAATCTCCTTGTGTTTCAACTACTTGAGCTAGTCCACCTCCCAATTTCTACTGAGATATCAGGTCCTTTTGTCTTTTAAATTGTGATGTCTAGATCTCTTGATTTTATATCTACATACAAAGCCCTGCAGGATGCCTTGGGTGTGGAAAACACTCTAGGGAGTCGGCACAGATACGTACAGTAGACAAAAGGGTGTGAAAACACAGCCTTGAGTAGGGGGCGTTTCCTCAGGTATAAATGCTTAGTTCTCCCCATGCTTTGGGTCTTTCTTCATTTTGACCACTCGTGTGTTGACCTTTCCTTTGCAAAGAAAATAAAAATCTTGTCGGCCGAGAAGTTTCCATTTCATTCTTCACCAGGAGCAGAGAATTTCCTTAACAATTTGGTGTCAGAAGTGTGATCCCTCCAGTGATCGCCTGGGGCGGAACGCAAACAGTGACAGGCCATCCTGGAAGAAAAAAAAGCTTTCCAGCCTCCAACCTCAAATCCTCTTCTGAGAAGGGAGGACTGACCGCAAACGCCCCACATCATTGCCGCTGGGTTTCCACGAATAAAATTCAGCGAAATTCATCTAGTGAGCATTGAAATATTGACATTTTCATTCTCTTTCTTTTAAATTTAGGATTTAATTTGCCGTAATATTTTCATTTTTATGTTATCCACAATCGTGCCTGAGTCAAGGACTCGGGGGTCAAAGTATAAAAACTTTGGGTGCTTTTTATTGCTTGTAGCATAATCGAAGCAGAGACATCTGTATTGTGATTGTCGTGCACGACCTCCACAGCTGGAATGGGGAGTAAAGGCTCTGTTCAGGCAGGATCTCCGGAGGGTCCGATTGTGGATATCATGAGAGAGAAATATGGGGATAAAAGTTTTAAAATATTTAAATGTCTGGACAGCTGAGTTTGGATTCCCAATAGGGGGATCCCTCAGTTTAAAAACAAAACAAAACATATTTCTAGTAGAAGTAAAACTGAAAGAAAAGGAACAAGAAATGAGAAGGAAAAAGAGACCTTCTGAAAAAAAAAACAAAAAAAACAATAAGAAATTATAGAAGGTCAAAAAGAATGTTTACAAATGTGGAAAGGGGAAGCAGAAGTCTCTATTTCATTCTTCACCAGCAGCAAAGAATTTCCTTAACAATTTGGTGTCAGAAGTGTGATCCCTCCAGTGATCGCCTGGGGCGGAATGCAAACAGTGACAGGCCATCCTGGAAGAAAAAAAAGCTTTCCAGCCTCCAACCTCAAATCCTCTTCTGAGAAGGGAGGACTGACCGCAAACGCCCCACATCATTGCCGCTGGGTTTCCACGAATAAAATTCAGCGAAATTCATCTAGTGAGCATTGAAATATTGACATTTTCATTCTCTTTCTTTTAAATTTAGGATTTAATTTGCCGTAATATTTTCATTTTTATGTTATCCACAATCGTGCCTGAGTCAAGGACTCGGGGGTCAGAGTATAAAAACTTTGGGTGCTTTTTATTGCTTGTAGCATAATCGAAGCAGAGACGTCTGTATTGTGATTGTCGTGCACGACCTCCACAGCTGGAATGGGGAGTAAAGGCTCTGTTAAGGCAGGATCTCCGGAGGGTCCGATTGTGGATATCATGAGAGAGAAATATGGGGATAAAAGTTTTAAAATATTTAAATGTCTGGACAGCTGAGTTTGGATTCCCAATAGGGGGATCCCTCAGTTTAAAAACAAAACAAAACATATTACTAGTAGAAGTAAAACTGAAAGAAAAGGAACAAGAAATGAGAAGGAAAAACAATAAGAAATTATAGAAGGTCAAAAAGAATGTTTACAAATGTGGAAAGGGGAAGCAGAAGTTTCCATTTCATTCTTCACCAGGAGCAGAGAATTTCCTTAACAATTTGGTGTCAGAAGTGTGATCCCTCCAGTGATCGCCTGGGGCGGAATGCAAACAGTGACAGGCCATCCTGGAAGAAAAAAAAGCTTTCCAGCCTCCAACCTCAAATCCTCTTCTGAGAAGGGAGGACTGACCGCAAACGCCCCACATCATTGCCGCTGGGTTTCCACGAATAAAATTCAGCGAAATTCATCTAGTGAGCATTGAAATATTGACATTTTCATTCTCTTTCTTTTAAATTTAGGATTTAATTTGCCGTAATATTTTCATTTTTATGTTATCCACAATCGTGCCTGAGTCAAGGACTCGGGGGTCAGAGTATAAAAACTTTGGGTGCTTTTTATTGCTTGTAGCATAATCGAAGCAGAGACGTCTGTATTGTGATTGTCGTGCACGACCTCCACAGCTGGAATGGGGAGTAAAGGCTCTGTTAAGGCAGGATCTCCGGAGGGTCCGATTGTGGATATCATGAGAGAGAAATATGGGGATAAAAGTTTTAAAATATTTAAATGTCTGGACAGCTGAGTTTGGATTCCCAATAGGGGGATCCCTCAGTTTAAAAACAAAACAAAACATATTACTAGTAGAAGTAAAACTGAAAGAAAAGGAACAAGAAATGAGAAGGAAAAAACAATAAGAAATTATAGAAGGTCAAAAAGAATGTTTACAAATGTGGAAAGGGGAAGCAGAAGTCTCTATTTCATTCTTCACCAGCAGCAAAGAATTTCTGTAGCAATGGCTACAAGAAATGTTTGGAGCCTGTCATTGTTGCCAAAGGTTCTGCAACCAAATATTAGTCAAGGGTGCCAAAAATTGTGTCTGGGGTATATTTTGTGTTTATATTATTTCACTATTATGCAATTATGCACTATTAACCAATTTATACAAAATTGGTTAATTTGGACGAAGACATTCTAAATACTGTACTTAAAAATTCAGGGGTGCCAATATTTTCAACCAGGACTGTAAGCCTTGTGGTTTTGCTTTCAAACAATTTTGTGAAAGTGACAGGCCTAATGAGCATGGACTTGAGCTTGCCAAAGTTGAATCCAAAATGTATGCTGTTCTTTTGAAAGTGTCCTATTTTGTTTTCATTTAGAATTCAGTAGGCTCTGGGCCATGTGTGTTTTATGTGAGCTGGGCACCACTGAATAGTGAATCCCATACTGCATATGTCTTGCACAAAATAATGAACAGGACAGATAGCAGGCAGACCGAATGAGGAGGAACACACACAGAGCAGCCTGTAGAGCTCAGCAAGGTTTTAGAAAAGAGGATTCTGGCTGAGTGCCGTCTATGGACATTGTCATGGGGACAGAGGATATCCGTGAGAGAGTGAGTGGACCAATGAAAAAATGAAGTTACTAATATGAAGGTATGTGAGTATGAATTAGATTAATCTTGATCCACGAGTTACTTTTTTTTTTCCAAAACGTGTGGTTTTAGACTACCACACTGCCTCATTAATGAGCCTGATTCACAATTTGCTCTTGCATTTAAAGTGATGCAGGAATTATAAATCACTATACGTGCACTACAGATAATACTATCTCAAAATGGCAAATTAAAACATTAACTGTGTCTGAAATACACAAGAGTTGTTTTTTTGGGGGGGGGTTTTGGATAAAATTTGAAAAAGACACGTCATAAAATGAGGAAATAATAATGTGACCTCGTTGCTTCTCACAGCTAAGAACGAAATAGCTGTCTGGTCCTTAGGCACCATGTTAAGTTTCATTATATAGACCATAAACCACTTACCACTGACCAATCCTTGACTGATATGTCTGTTGTAAGTATCTACTGAAGTCTTGCTATGTGCTTGCAGAACTGGAACATTACACTAGAAGCTCTTGTTGGTCTTCGTCAACATGCATTCCCCTGCGTCCTCCCTTTAGTTTCTCATAATAATTATTAATGTCCTAAATTAAATGAGAGCAGGAAACACTTGACAGATAACTAGCGCTGTGTGTATGCTTCACACAGCTGTTAATAAAAGTTATGGATTGTAACCCTGCTTCTGGAGAGCCCTCCTAATTTCACAGCTACAGCTGTACACACTGACATTTACACCAGTACTGGTTCAGCCAATACGGGCTGCAAAAATAGTTGTACCCTAAGCCAGCATCAGTGCAGCTGGGTAAATTAAATGTCGCCTTGTTAATGTTCTGACTGCAGTCAGAGAAATATGGTTACCGTGTTTAACCATTGTTCTAGTTTCCTTCTAGAAGGTTCTACAGGCTTCACAGGGCAAAGCAAGATGCCTCCACTCAATGTTTTGATAATAAACACAATACACGGCTGTAGTATAAGACAGTCAAACAACACCTTACCTTAATTCCTAGTAGATATACTAGTTACAACAGCAAAATGTTACATAAGTAAAGAGAATAGTTTGCTATACAAACACATTAATATTGTACTGCATGCTATTTGTACCATATTTCCTTCTATAATAAAAATGAATGTTCAGTATGTATAATTATTGTGTCAATACGTGCAATTACTGTGTTTCCCAATACATACAGTATTTGCTAAACTGCCAAGGTTTTTATTCTGATGCCCAAACTTTCTTTTTAACTGTATTTATTTATTTATTTTCCCATAGTTGTGTAAAACTAGATGGAGACAAAATGAGGCACTGAATAATCAGTGACTAATACTACCACCTCAGTACCTTACTAATACTTATATTAAAGTAAGCTTTGCAGTTCCACTATGAAACTGTACATTTAAAAAAGCCACACATAGCCATGGTGCAAAACTAAAATAGGCAATTAATGGAATAATTATAAAGACTCCTTCTATCAAATTTAATAAACCAAAAACTGATTATTTCAACCCAGATTACACAAGGTATTTAAAGGCTAGAAAATAACTTTCTCTCGAGCATGAGTTGTGGAGCTCTCCAAGGTTCTGGATGGGGCTGTCAGCAGTGAGGGAACTGTTCACAGTGTCCACCACAGTTCCATTCAATTGAGCTGGGTCTATAACGGAGCCTCTGTGATTGTCGGAGCAATGTTTGGCCATGTTCCCTTTGAGGAAAAAACTGTGGACTTGATGTCCTGTTTCTTAGTCATGGAATTTGCCATCCTGCTTCCCCAAATTGCATGCTCGTATTTACCAAGCTACTTTTACAACGGTTTAATTAAAGGATAAGACAGTTTAGCAACACAGGTTGTAGTGTCTGCTTTTTTTCACGTTAATCATCAGATGATTTATTCAAGCGACATCGCTCTGTACCTCGGTAGGTATCACAACACCTGCCGTTGGCTGCTGCC
This sequence comes from Xiphias gladius, assembly GCF_016859285.1. Taxonomy (NCBI): domain Eukaryota; kingdom Metazoa; phylum Chordata; class Actinopteri; order Istiophoriformes; family Xiphiidae; genus Xiphias; species Xiphias gladius. The sequence goes on along the minus strand of NC_053407.1, from coordinate 12,646,337 downwards.
ATTTTCACAGGGAGGGACAGGATCGCAGAGTGTTTCATCCACACATTACTCTATTTAGTGTGTCAGAGGATTAGATGAAAAATAGGTGCAGGTGTAGTCGTACAGTTCTATCTGAACTGGAAGAAAATGGTATCATGGATGGAGAGAAAGCTTGCCAGCCAAACTTTGAGCAGCTGTTCATCACTTTGCCTTGAGCTCTTTTCTGCAGGCAGTGGCAGGCAGTGGCATACAATGGCGACAATCATTCTTCCTCTGGATAAGGTAAAAAAAAAGACACTAGTGCAGGTACAGGGACAACAAGCAGTGGATGATTTCAACAAAACGTACGTTGATTTATTCTCCAGAGCGGGACTCAAAATGTAAAACCACAGTTTATTCATAACATGCAGAAAGGATGGAGGAAGAGGCGGAGGAGGCAGATGGAGGTGGGTGATTGTTAAGTGTAAAGAAACTCTTATTCCCCCCTTATAGATGGGGCAGATCCTTGCAACCTTCTCAAGTCAGCAGAGGTGCTGTCATTTCGGCACTCCAACAACCTTCTGCTGCTTTAATTAATGGCTTGAATGAGGTTCTTTGCATTTTACAACAATAAAATTAATTTTTTTTTTTTTCATTGCAGACTTATTTCTATCCTTGGAATGGAAATAGGTCTGTCTCAAAAAGACGAATGTCTCTGCTTGCAGGACAAATCCACTCAAAAAAGAGGATTTATCTATGACGGAAATCATGATATTGATGACACACTCCGAATTAACTGATCTTGCCGGATCTACTGATAATTAACTTTGTAAGTAAAATTTTGGTGATCAAACAAGTAGATATTTTTTTCTAGTGCTGCGGCGCAATTGTGACAATGGCACAAAGACCACATTGTATCACTGACATGAAGCACACTGCGCAGGGTGCAAGTGTGCCTCTCAAATCCAACAAATACAGCACTACTCCTTAAGTAGTTAGAACTTTTTTCAACACAACGGTAACATATTTTTCAATAAGTTATCTCAATAATTCAATTAGGTATTCACATTTAATTAATTGGATGTTCTTAGGGTCATGATACAAGGTGAGGACAGATTCATACATCTCTGCGTACACAAGGGTAATATTATTCCTTGTTTCACTGTAAAATATGCTCAGTGTTTGTAATCGATATGAATACATCTGATGAGCGAGTATTTTCCAATTTGCAACGCATTAAAAACCAAAGAGATAACTAAAAGAAATAAATAAAAAAAATAAAAAAAACTATTAAAAAGCAAATTAGGTGTTTTATATTTAGTTTGTGTGTCTGTGATGATGCAAGAGGGCTGTCTTTGGCTGAGCAGTGAAACCCCTTGGATTCCCTGGAGTAGGCCTGGCTGTAAATTCAGTGTGGAAATGGGTGAAGATTAAAGCTTAATTAGTCAAGGCTTTAGCAGCTATGAACTGCACCCCCGTCCCGTATCTTTGTTTCTCTCCCTCACCAACATGTATTCAAACAAAATTACTTAGAAAATACAGGAGGTAGTGCACACACAGAAACAAATGCCTACTGTACCTTCACTGTTCTGAAAAAAAAAAAAGTTTTACTTCAGAGGAACCTCCAAGGATGCAAACACTTGGTTTCTTTTATATTGCCATCAGTAATCCAAACATGCCTTTGCCTCATTCTTTTGTGCTTGATTTACATAGATATTAATGTTTACCATATTTCGCATATACTTATATACAAAGATATGTTTTGTGCCTGCAATTTGGTACCACAAAAATATTCGACCTACTCTATACTGTGTCGTTTACAGGGTAGTTTATCACCTTATGTCACCTTATGACTGCGCTCTCTTTTAAGTTTTGAATTTTCAAAACAATCATTAAAAATTTGAAGTTCTCTAAGCCTCCAAATTTTAGAGAGCATTTCAATCATCCAAAGCTTAATTTAGTGGTGATACTTTCATCAAATGTCACTATTAACTGGTCAATTATTTTCATCATTATTAAAAGCTACTGTGACAGAAAAAAGTCATAGGAATGATCAGTTCAGATTGATATTCTTATCATTAATAACGATTCTGTTCATTAAGTAGCACCTGTGAGAGGTAAACGTAACAGCAATGTAACAGCACTGTCGGTAGTAGTGCAATAATTATGATGGTATCCATGGCTAAAAAGTGTTTCATGAATCATATTCGTAACATTAAAAAAAATAGGAAATATTTAAGAATTTAATTACTGCATCAGCATTAAGAGACGCCTGTTGTCGCAGATACTGTAAAATTTGTGCTCAGGTCCTCCAGATCCTTATGTTTGGAGTATGGTGTTTTGAGTTTCCTGAGGTATTATGCTAAACATGACATACTCCTCCACGAGTGACAGAAAATACCGTGGCACAATTTGGAATTTTCCATTCATTTATTCTCTCCCACACAGAAACTGGAGATATTTAGCTTCCTATTCTTTGTGATACTTTTGTAAACTCTTGAGTTTGACAGGGGCGCTTGAAGAGGAGGCAGAGGCCATTTTTAAATTGGAGTCAGACTCCCACTGCCTGCCAGCAGCCAACTCCTTAACATGGCAACAGCCTGTGCATGCGCGCGCGCACACACACACACACACACACACACTCACCATTGCAATCAGAGTGAGTCAGAAAACTAAGGCGGGGAACAACCCACCTGCTTTTGTTATTAAATTTGCTCTCTATTAGTCATATCTAACAAATGAGATGATTTTAAAAAGTTTTACTTATTGCTACGGTGTAAGTCTGGAAATATACAATAAATCACTTCATCACATCGACTCAAAGCAGAGCAATGTTTTTCTTTTCATTAAAGCTCCCTTTCGTGGGAATGATGTCTCACAGAGTAGGGTTTAGCTCCTTGTCGTGCGCACAAAAAATAATCAGTAATCAGTGTTTAAGAGCCTTTGGAAACAAATATTAGATTTTGGAGAGGCTTTAACCTTTTCATATTATCACTGACTGAGATTAAAACTTCATTATTTTGTGTTTCTAACAATGCGGTTCTGTTTTAATTGCTATTCCTTTTTTTGGCTGTTCTCACCAAAGATTGTTCATTTGAAACAAAACAGTAATAAAATGTGATGTTGTATATTTACACAGTTAAGTATGTTTACCCCAGGATAATAATACACTTGCATTGGGAGACTGAAAAAAGAGAGGGGAACATCAAAGGGAATGCAGATGGGCTTCACACAACTCCGAATGTTTAAAATGCATGCATAATGCAATGCCAAAAGCCTGAGAAAAAGATTGTATGAGAATGTTCAGGGTCACGTCCAACACAAAACAGCATTAGAAGGCATAGCATCCTTTAGTGATGTTCTTCACTGCGTCTGTTTATGGGTGTATGTGTGTGTGTTTCATATTTTAGTAGCAAGACCTGCTGAAAGGTGACAGACCCCCATTGATCTAGAAGTAGGGAAAGTGTACTGGCACTGTTGGTTCGACAGTCAAAAGCAAAGATTGACAGGAAATTTGGAGGGAGAGAGTAGGTCATTTGAATCATGGGGTTTGCAATTGTAACACCTAACCGCTGTCTACCTCTTATTGACAGTACACTCAGAAAGTCATCTGTAATTTCAGGTAGTCCCCAAAAAAACCAAATATATTCAGTATTAATTAATCGTTTCATAATGCCACCTCCACCATAGAAACAGAGATTGTAAGGAGAAACTATGAAAAGAAAAAAGGATGGTTGTTTCAGGCAATTGATGACACAGCCCACTTGGCCTAAATTGGGATTCCATGATCTGCATTGTCTTCTTTAACAATCAGTTTGGCTTAGTTCTTGCAGTTGTGTGGCAGAGCTGACGTCAGTAATGTATGGTTTATGGTTCATCCTATTCCTCTGTATTCAACACCTGCATACGCACAATTTAATTTTAAAACCAGGAGTAGAACGAGATTAGCATAGAGTTTGAATCTGGTGTACAATATTCCTTTTTAGGAACAGTAGTAACCAGGAATACGTCCTTAATTGCACATTTATCCTTTTTCAAAGCATCAACTGTCAGAAACATGGCTGCCATATGATTTTTTTAGTAATACATTAAACTTTTTTTTTTGAGACTTATATAACATTCAGTGTTTGGCTTTTGTGAGTTAAAGCATTAGAAGAAGTCGCTATAATAGTAGCGGTGGCTGGGGTATCTTAATTATCCCGACAGCAGCAGATTATTTTAGAATACGTGTAAACAAAGTACCATGTAGACTAGACCTCATTGTCTCTGCTTAATTAAATTTTCAACTTAATTGAGAAATGCTCGGTCACAGTCAGCTGTTATTTGGTTGATTTGTTTTTCTTTGCCATTACTGGTTCCAATTTAGTTCTATATCTTTCATTTCAGCACACTTTATTGAGTTAATGCAGTACATTGTACAGCTAAATAGTTAAATATAAAAATAAAAAAACAAGATGTGCAGACTTGATAAAATAAAAGCTCTGATTCCTACTAAATGAGTGCAGAATATACATTATGTACCTCTTGGATGTAGACTGAAGACTATGACCATGATTAGTAAAATGGTTGCGTAATGTGACACCAGTGGAGGTTCCTGGTGAATAAGTGAGCAATTGGCCTCAATCCAAGTGCAGATCCTGAATATATTACAATAATAATGCTTGTTCCTGATACTGTGGACCATGGTGGTTGCCTCATGTCTTAGCTAAAGTACAGGCAAGGTGACATCAGCTTGCTCCTGGTGCTCAGGCCCTCCCTTGACACAATAGTTTTTTTTTTAGTTTGTTTGTTTGTTTTTGTTTTTCTTTTTTTCTTTTTTTTTCTTTTGTATATTCTACTTGAGTTACAGTGAATATTCTGGATTTTCAGTCTTTCATCTTTGAGGCTGACTGCCCTGTTACAACTAAACCTTAGACTGGTGGCTCCATACTAGTTTTTATATCACCTAATATTTCTTACCTCTCTTATATAAGTGTTTAGTCAGTGTGCTCTCTTGTATACTGTATATACTACATTTTACAACAGAGGATATATATTAAGGGATTTATAACGGTAAGATATTAGATCCCAAAGGATAACAGTCTTTTTTGAAGTCATTTTTGTTGAGAAGAGGTGTTTCTGATCCAAGAACATTAGAATTTTCAGAAGGCATTGCTATAAAACAGTAATTCAGAAGCCATTGTAGCCTTACTGTTCTCTTCGTGTGGGTCTTAAAAACAAAATTTCAATGATATACTTTTTTTCATGCTTGCTGTGAAAATTTAAAGCTTGTGAAAGTTATCAACCCCCCTTCTCACTCAAAAGAGTTGACCTGGAAAACACTGCCAGCCAAACTCATTTGAACAACATCATGAAGGTGACCCCTGAACAGCAGGGCGCACACTGCAGTGGCAATGCTTCAAACACTATTTAGCACAAAATCAGATGATCCTGCTTTATTCTCATTGAGTTCTTCTGTCAAATAGTCATTTGGAGATATAGTTATGGGTATTGTTGCAATTACTGACGTGTTCTGCATTTAATTTTCCTTAAAATGAGGTTCTGTCAGAGCAAGGCAATATGAGAGCTAGGGACTGTGCAGGCCAATGCAAGAATAACATCACTCTGGCCACGATTTGAATTGCTGATGGGATAGACCTTTACTAGGCCTTGGCTGCGATCTAAAAGCTGCTGTTCACCTTTATAATAAACACCTAAGATGTTTGTTGAAGATGATTAGTTTCCCCTCATACTTCAAAAGGCAACCCTCACTTTTTGCATGTGTCCTCTCACCAAAGTTTAATTTTACCATTTACTGTTAATGACTCTTTTGTAATTGCTAATGTTTGCGATTACACAATCGCCTCCTCTGCCCTATTCACAACCCACAACAACAAATTGCTAATAGCACATTCACTCTATGTATGGCAAAAAAAAATGGATGAGAGTGGAGGCGCAGTCTATCCCTCTAGGTGTCACTATTTATAGCCCAAACAATTAAGCTGAGAAGACCTTGATTAGCCTGCTGTTATTCAGCGGGACCCTGAGTCGCCCTGCCAGCCAGCCAAACAGGTGTTCCTTAATAATCACTGCTGAATTGCCAGCAACACTGGTTTGCGATTTTCCCTCCATATGTTTCATGCTGTTCGCAGTCCTCTACTGAGAAATGAATGACTTTCTAAGTCCATTACAATGTCTTACGGTACTTACAGGTGGCTTTTGGCTTGCAGTCTGACCCTAATGTAAGACAGAGTGGCAATGTTTGTGACATTGAGCCACAGTATCAATATGATACACATCACAGTATTTATTAACTGCAGAGTTATTATTATGATGACACTATTACGACCAAAATGTAAAGTTGTTGTCATGACTGTGATCCATCTGCAACACCTAACTTTTATTCCTAGAAAATTCCCTGCGTTTGCTTTCCTTTGAGGAAAGAACATACAGTATTTTTATGAGTATGTTACTGCTGTGCAAATATGCTGTAGTAAGGGATTCCTACTATACTACCCACTATAAGGCACATTAATTACAACTAAACATAGAATACATGGCCATTTTTAACATTGCAGATGAGAGAGCAGGCTGCAAGTCTCCAGTGTAGCTGTGCCAAAAGCCAGGAGATGAAACGCTGCCAGAGATTTTGTAAATACTGCTGCGGCATGACACCACTTGGTTCAATTAGGCTTCGGTTCATTTGTTATCTCATCATGCAGCGATAAAGTATAATCAAAATGGGTTGTATATTGGGGGTTGGTTTGGGTTTGGTAATCTTTATTTTCCACACTGCCATAACTGCAATGTGTTAAAAGATGTATACACAAAAAAAAAAAAAAAAAAAAAATACACAAATGGATTGAAGCGATTACAAAAATGTTTGGTAATGTATCAATGCAATACCGTAATTTGTGAATGATATTGAAAAACATGTGAATGAGTTATTTTATTTCTAAAAATCAACACATTTGTATGTGTTTCAAAGGAAATAATAGCATATTTTAAAACCTGGGTCTTATTCTCTTAATTGTGGCCATGCTGGGTATTGGTTATTTTAAATTTGCGCTCCCAGTCTCCATTGTAAAGCTACGACGCCGGCAAAAAAAGCATATATCAGTGCAAATAGTTTTACCCTATTGAAGCTTTCCAAATAAGCTTAAATTTTATGAGAAAGTAGAAAAATACCCGACTTTCCCTTTGAGGTGTGTGCAATTAGAAGTTTTAAAACCACACAAATAAATATGACCACAAAAAATGTAGACCTCTATAATCTCTAACTTTATCCTTATGGACAATATGAATATTACAACTTCCTTCGTTTACCAAACATTTCCACTGTGCTTAAGTCACTGATGCCGTATAACTATATATGTGAACATAATTTGTAGAAGACTGAGTGGCCCATAGTAACATATTTGGGGTGTTGTAAATTCCTTTTCTGGGTTTTTGTATATCTTTGCACGTCCTGATCTCAAAGTAGAGCACCTTTTCTTCTAGACGCTAGTCTGGACTCTTCTCCTTGCCCATTAGGAAACTGTCAGCTGCTTTTAAACGAGATGACCATAGTTAATGTGATTTGAAACTATGAAAGCCTGCTGCAACTTCATCTGCTGATAATATATTCCTCCCACTAACAATGTATTCATCTTGCTCCAGCCTCTTTTTCTAAATTGTGCCAGGACTGTGCTTAACTCTGGTTACCAAAATTAGATGGCAACATCCAGTTGCACCTTCTCCCGGAGTTTTTGCTTAGTTTTACCCTCACCAATTGCCAGTTTTAATAATAATTCATTCATTCATTGTCACATATTCCATAAATATTCTTTCTACATTTGTCTACTGCTTGAGGAATAGCCAGTCTGTCTGTAGGTAAGCCACTTGTGCACCAATTGGAACAATGTTCTTATTAGGAAATGGACAAGAATGCGCCTTTACTCTAATTATCATTTTTAAAATAATAAAATTGCCATGTTAGATGTTTTTCTGCTAAATCAGGAGAATTTATGGTATGGAGAATTCTGATGGTGTACTGAAGGACACACCTCGTCTTTATTATTGTGGCTTTCTTAACACACTTGTCAGGAAAGCATGTTGTACTGTATTGCTATAGTAAGCTACATTTCTTTGTTTCCCTGCACTTTACTTAGTTTTCAAGGCTTGCTTGAATGCTCATCATCCTCAGAGCTTCTGTGTGCATCACCCATTGCGTATCAGATGACACATTTCAATGAGAAATACCAAAAAATAATCTTTTCAGTGATGTTGAACAAAACTTTTGGCCCTACAATCTAGATATCAATGACAGGTGAATCGCACTGGTATTTCTTTCTTTGTCCACCTTTCCTATAATTTATTCATTCTTCAGATTACGTTTCCCATGTGCAGATGCAAGGACAAACCACCTCTAATATTCTGTTATTATGTCTGTTATTTTGTCCTTTTAATATATCTGTAACATCAGGGAATGAGCCGTTACCAGCGTTAAGTTAAATCTCCCACTATGATAGGGTGATATTTCCATTCATTCAGTCACTATCTACCTGCAGCATTACACTGATTTAAATAGAGCTGTCAGTCTGCACTCTTGGTGTAATTATGATGAAATACTAATTAGGGCAGACCTGACCTGTGCAGACATGCCCACGTTCTCAAATGTCTGCTCCAGATGGCAGCAGGTACAATGAATGCCTGTGGAAGGGACCTTTTTCAGGGTTGTCTGCTTTAGCATAGGAAGGACCTGCCCTATTACGTTGTTAAGATTCTAAACATGTCTCATTGGATTTAGATTTCAAATTAAAAATCTGGCCAATATGTGGAAAGATTATGTCTGTTGGAGCGTACTGATTAAAGGGATACAACAAGACTGGGACCTGTTGGTGCTTTCGGACCCAACAAAAATGCTGAGTGTGTTGTATCTTTACTCAAAGGAAGCTGGAAGCTGTTATCACTGCACTTAATCATGTATGTTGCACACTGCTGTCCTCAAAACTGTAGCTCTCAACAAATGGGAAAAAATAAAGTTTGGGCTTAGTTTTAGTTTCCGGTCAGTCTTGTACTGATCTCTAAACTGATTGTTGTACCCTATAAATTTAAAGCTATAGATTTCAACTCTGACTGATGTAAATAATATATGTATGCTTGCTATTGAGCAGATGAATAAACCAAAGTTCAATAATGAGATAAGAATTTCTGATTATTTATACATCAATTGGTTTAACCCTTAAAATTGAATGATCTGTTCCTCCAGATTAAATGATGAAATACATACAATACAAACGGATACAAATGACTGTTACAAAAATGATTAATCTATTGTAGATGGTCCATTTACCATTGCCATGGTAAAGGATTATTTAGATTTAGGTAAGAAATACTGTGTTAACACTAGGGGGGAAATGTGATCTTACTTAAGTATTTAAGAAAATTCAAAAGTGAACTGGAGCACAAGACATGATTTGTTACTTTAGCAACATTTAACCAAAACCACAGTCTTCCTCTTAAGTTAACCAAATTGCTTTTTGTTGCTTAAACCCTAACACATGCAGGGGGGACTCTTTGCAGGATGCAAAATGTTGCCATGGAAGATTATTCAGGCAGCTAATATGTTTGCCTTAAAACACATACTATATAACTGTACTATATATAAACTACTTTAAACTACTATACAAATGTGATTTCTAGAAGACAGGTGTGTTTTCAATATCTGGCAAGTATGCGTGTCAGACCAATGATTAGATAGAAATCTATCCCTATTGGTTAATGGTTGCATTGATGCTTGCATTTTTAGCCATGCTAGTGGCATGGCTCTAGGGATGGCAATGTCGGTCTATCTGTTGGTCTCAAGACTTAAATATCTCCTTAGGATGAATTGTAATAAATTTGGTGATCCCTTCACATTCCATACAGCACTATCATCAGGTCAGTTTTAATTTGCCCAGTACTTTAGTTTGCAAACATATAGCTGCAAAACTAAAGACATCCCATCACCCTCAGATGTACTTTTTGTTTAGTGCTCATTAGCAAATGTTAGCATGCTAACAAGCTAAACTAATATGGTGAACAATGTTAAAATAATACCTGCTATGCATGTTAGCTTTGTCATCGTGCACATGTTAGCATGCTGATGTTAGCATTTGTGAGCAAATTCAACAAGGTATGACTCAAGCTCAGGCTTCTTGAATTAAAGAAACAACATATCAGTTATTCTAGACTCCCATAACATAACATGAGTCCAGTTAATTATGCTCAACTAGACTCTTTAATTTTGTGACTACACTACAAGGGGGGTCCAAAAGTCTGAACCTACCAAACTTTAGCTTGATGAGATAAAATATGATATGACAATGGGGCTGCAATAAGACTTTTATCTCTGGGTCCACCATCCTAAGAGAAACATGTCACTTCATAAAGGTTACATTTTCTTATTGCTGCCACTTTTTGCAGCGACAGAGCTGTCCAAAGCTTCCCATTTAAACTCCCCCATCTTCTCTGCACCTGTTCCACACTACAACTGCCAAGCTAGCAAGGGCGACATCATCAGTGCAGCTTAGAAAAGAGGAGTGAAGAGGTCACCCCTCTCTTTTCCTCCCTAACAACCTACAACACCTGACACTTAAATGTTCACCAGGGGAGAGTGCAGTGCATAGATAAGCACTGGGATGCATGCAGAAACATCCACAAGTCTTGGTCTGAGGAGACAGCTACTGAATGAATTGCATATCTCACGAAACTGTTGTTCGCTCTGGTCAAAAGTCTGCTGACTGATTTTATTACACATGCTAACCATGGATACACAATTCACCATATTATCAACTTGATACTTAGATATCAATGTAAGCAAAGACAAAGCAAGAAGTCACACACTTGGGCATACATGAATCCACACATGCACTTAAACACACGCACACTTTTCATTGTTGATTAATCTGCTACTTATTTTCTTAATTAATTCTGTGGTTTATAAAATGCCAGAAAATAGTGACTCTCATCACAATTTTGCAGAGCCCAAGGTGACAATATTGAATTGCTTGTTTTTCCCAACCAAAATCCAAACTCCAATGATGCTATTTTTTTTTTTACAATGATACAAAACAAAAGAAAAGCTACAAATAATCACATTGGAGAGGCTTAAACTACAGAATGCAATTGGTATTTTTTTTCTTAAAAAAATACCTTAAAACTACAAATCATTTATCAAAACACTGTAATTGCCATGTTTTTGATCTGTCATTCAACTAATCGATCAACTGACTAATTGTTTCAGCTCTATTCTGAACAAACACCCCCCCAAAAAATAAAAAACCTATGTGAAAGAACCAAAAAAAAAAAAATAAGGCAAACAGTAAAGTTAGTATTCAAACTGTAACACTTTGTAACACTATTCTAATAAGAGTTGATCAATACATTTTACACAGTTAAAAAGGGAAAATCTTTTTTTTTTTTCAAATAGCACTTGATCTGTTATCTGTTACTTCACCTGTTTGTAGTTATCAAAATTAAAACAGGAGTACAGATCAGTAGATTTAGGTAAAAAGCCAGCTGTGGCTCATTCTAGAGGTCCACCGCTGTGCTCCTTTTCTCACTTGTTTTTGATGCGGTTCCTATTGTTTTCCTTGTTCAATAATATATGGCACATATGCTTGCTACTGAGACTAATGTTTTTGGTGTGGGATTTGTGCTGGATTAAGCTTCAAAAGAATGGCTGACAGTCCATTGTTCATTGCTGGCATGCTCAGTTCCCCATAGGCCTGTTTTAGTGCATTCCGGGTTTTTTAAGAGGAACATAGAACCAATATTATGCAACCTTGAATTATTTTGCCATAGTGTGTAGAGTATGCAGTTTGGAAACATACTGGTTGATGGCAAAACAGTAAAAAATAAGAATTAGTACCCACGTGTGACAGTTACATTATACTGCACTGCCACAATCCTGCATGTATTCAGTTCATAGAGAGATAGTGTTGTTTCCCACAATGTCATGCCACACACACCCTTTCATAATGAATGGCAAGTGAATGAATAAAATTCTGCTCACTTTTTCAAGTTATCCAATCTTTAATGGAAAGACTTTATCAGTTGAACCAATTGAAGTATGTTTGCCCTGATTCTGATGACGCATATAATTTCATTATGCATGGGTGGATGCTTTTTCTAATATCTTAATCAGCAGCAGTTACCAGCCTTTCATGATCACCTCACTGCTTCAAGAATCACAAGTGGCATCGAGCGTTTTGCACACAGTTCAACACCACATACTCTCTCATGGGTACTGCACTTGTCCAGCATCTCAGCTTCCCTGACTGCATACAAACAGACGATGGCATGATCTAAATGTGTGCAATGCACCCTCTTATCTGAACAGGCCTGTGGGTGACAAAGGAGTATGATTGCGGTAAATAGAAAACGCCCACCACCAGTACTCCAGTCCTCCGGGACACAGGCCACCAGCGTATGCTGTACTTGATTCTTGGTCTGTTTAGTACTTGACAATTACAGTAATGTGTAATTATAGTTGATACGGAGGTTAGACAAGACTGAGCAAAAGGCAGGAACCTGTGATTGACATTGTGTTGCCAGGATATGGATCATATTGGCTTTTTCATGAAGATAATAAGACAGAAAAGAGGGGTAGTGTTTCCAGCAGAGACAATGTTCATCTTTCTAAGGACAAAGTAGTAATTTGTTTTGTAACCTGAGCAGTAAAACTCTCATACCGAGGTCCTTGGATTTACACAGTAAGTGTTGAAACAATTTGCCTTTTACTACCAACATCAATACATATCCCATGCCTACTGTTTTAGTGATAATATTTAGTGATAATATTTAAAGTGCTGAATAACCTGAGCTATTCAGATACACTTTGATCTGTTCTATAATGAACTGTGGCGTGTGCTTCCACAACTGCTCCACTGTGCACAGCCTTGAAAGTAAAGGAGTACAATTCAACAAGCTCTGTGCAGCCACAAAGCAGCAAAGAACTCTAAAGGACAATCTAAATGGATGTGTCCTCCACATATCTAGACATAACTGTCCAACACTAGCTCTCAGACACAAAGTAAAGAGTTAAGCTGATTTCCAAAAATGGTAAATCATGTCATTCCTGACAGGTAGTATGATTACTGACGCAAAAGGGAACTGTAGCTTAGCAAAACAATTACAAGAAGTTGATCTTGGTGGAGAAGCCTGGCCATGCATCAGTTTACCTGTCAATTTAATGTTAGCGTAAATGGAAGTCATCAGTCCCTACAGTCTGGGCTGCAAGGATGACATAAATAACATAATGAAATAGAATAACAGAAAAAAATTCGAGTAACAACCCAGAGGCATGTGTTGCATACTCAAATTTTTTTGTAACATGAATCTTGTCCAATGTCAGTTGTTGTGAGGTCAGTGGGTAAGAAATGCCTTGCTTTTAATAGATAGCTACACAGACTACACTTTGTTTTACACTGATATCTGACATGTTGATGCCAGAAACAGGCAGCATACATCTGTCCACCAGCCAGAAAATGTTTGTATCAGAGTTGGAAACTTGTATTACTCACCAGTGTGTTTCACATCTTAGTCCTGGGCATCCCTCAGGAGGAATGCACAAGATTCACCAACAGTGGAACTGAAGCAAAAGAGAATTTTGCAGCTGTTTTCTTCTTCTCATAAAGCAAATTCACTTTTGCTTTTCTTGTGTTTGTTTTCTCCCCACACTTACCAAAAAACTGAATATCGCTGTACAGGCAAAGAAAAAAAAAAAAAAGAAAGAGAAGCTGAGGCCTATTAGGAGCACATCTTCTCATCTGTACTTCTCAACACCGATAACTACCCTGACTTCTTTCCACTGGATGAGACACAGAGCTGTGATAAAGCCCCTGGAGATCAAAGAGGGGTACTCAGGAGATTCGCATAATATGCAGAATGCCTCTTGAGTCTTCTGCTGTTACTAAAGTCTGACCTGTAGAGAGACCGGCACTGATTCTCATTCAAGCCACGCTTTCCCTTGGCATGAATACCCCTTCAAATCAAGACAGAGGAAAGGGTAATAGATGGTCTGAAGAGTATCAGGAGGAAAAGGGAATTTATACGCTGCAAGGCAAAGCTGGATAAGCCAACATAGTATTCCATAAATCATATTGCTGGTAGTATTGGAGAGGTGTTGTGCTCCCAGTGTGTATCCTCTGTGCCTCCGCCTCTTCGTGTCCACCTTGTTTCCGGCTGTGGTGGAGGCACTGAGTGATAGAGCAGTGCTGAGCGCTGCTGCTGCTGCTGCCGCTGCTGCCACTGCCGCGTCCTTCCTGCTATAGCAGCAGCCTCTGCTCAAATAAAATGCCTGGTCTGTCACAGTTCTCTGCTGCAATGCATTAGATTCATTCTTCCTCTCTCTCATACACTCCCTCCCTCTTCCTGCCCTCCTCCCTCCTTGCTCACTCTCCTTCGTTCACTTTCTCTCAGTCACACGTGAGGAGACACAGTGGGAGCATAGAATACAAATAGGCTGTCTTCCTTAAAGACGTGATTGTGCTCCTTGAATTTGATGATTTTTTTCAGCCAAAGTGAAAAAAGGGATGGATGGAGTAGATGTGATCTCTAGATCCCTGGCTTACTGTCTTTGATCTACCTTTCTTCCAATGCACCGAGCTGTCTATGAGTGCTGCTATGGCTCTGGACTGCAGACTATTCCTATCAACAAGAAACAGAGAAAGTGGAATTAAGAAGTAGTTTGTTGCAGAGCTCACAGCTCTTGAGGAATACTGCTTGGATTTTCGGTCTGTGTATAATGCCACTAGTTTGGGGGTAGTGGCATCTCTGTCCCTGCTGGAAAAAAAATCAACACAGCCCCAAGCGCAGTGAAAAGCTATATTCAATAAATATTTAATCTGGGTAATGGACTTGGGAAAAAAATTGAAGGAAACCATATTCTGTTTCCAGAAAAATGAAATGCAGCAAAGAAAATGTGAAATGTTTTCAACTAAGTAACGCAAATTTTCATAGATATATAATCACTAAAACCAGTGGCACATTTACAGTTTCCAGCTTCTCAGATGTGAACATTTGCTGCTTTTATGTGTTTAAATCATTGTAAATTCAATAACTATGGTTTTGCCCAGACAAAACAAGCAATGAGATGATGTCAATATGAATTCAAAAAAAAAAAAAAAAAAGATTTTCCTGAGCTTCATATTTGCATTAAGACATTCGTAGGGCAAAAATTGGATAACGATAGCTTTTAAAACCATGTCAGTCGGAATGATAGAAATGCGTCTCAAACAGCAAATGACTGTAAGCAAAATGTGTTTTGTACAGTAACATATTTATACATTAATACTATATTACGCCGCTATAATTATGCAGTGGGCAGTACCTGCTCTTTCTCTCTCATCTCCATCACCTTCTCTCTTTCTTTTCCTCTCAGTCTTCTCATCCTGTCCTGTATCTCTTCCCTTCTCAAAGCTGAACTTTGATTGATGCAGTCTT
The DNA here is from genome assembly GCF_016859285.1 of Xiphias gladius. Classification (NCBI taxonomy): domain Eukaryota; kingdom Metazoa; phylum Chordata; class Actinopteri; order Istiophoriformes; family Xiphiidae; genus Xiphias; species Xiphias gladius. The sequence goes on along the minus strand of NC_053407.1, from coordinate 12,630,932 downwards.
TTCATTTTCATCTGTGTCAGTGAAGAAAGTAAACACAGGGTCAGTTGATATTTATACGCAAATGCTACCGGCCTACGCTAGGATAATCTTATAATGAAAATAAAAATGTATGGGCACCTCCTTTTAACATGCATCTCAACCCTTTACACAAGATCAGATGATGTCATTGAACTACAAGCTGTCCGATAGTATAATTCAGTAGTTACCTGTATCATGCTTCAGTGGATTCAGCTGCCTGTCCAGTTTGTTGACAAACCAAAGAGCCACCTTGTTGAGTAAAGATTTTGTAGTAATGAGAAGATGATTTACACCCACCCCCACGCAAGTAATGACACTGGTGATCAGATGATAAGGTCGTTATCTCGGCGTTGTACAATGTATTAGCAGCACCAAAGTAGAATTATTTTTAGGTAATTATTTCAGGACTTTTATTATATACAGCGGGGAAAAAATAGCGTGGTTTTGGACCTCAATGACCTCAGTGGTTGTTGCCATGCTGGAAGTGTAGATAAGTGGAAGAGTCATCACAACCAGTCAATGAGCAAGGAAAGCAAAGGTGGTTGTATATTTTTACAGTTCATCTTGAAAATTTTCTAAAGAGCTGATGATACGTACATGTCATATGAGATGGTAGATCGTGAAGGGAAAGGTTCCCATCGGTAGGATTAGCATGTGTTCATGCCATGGTGATTGCAAGGATTACAAATCTGTGTACATTCCTCCTAATTGATTTCCTATTCTGAAACGAAAATCGGAACATGAAAAACCGGGCTTTTTTTTTTTTTTTTTTTAAATGTTTTTGTCACTCAATTAAAAAAAATCAAAGCATTTTCTGAAAACAAATAGAATTTGTAGAAAAAGGTTCAAAATTCAGTTTTTTCATTCAGAAGTTTAATTTTTCTTGATAAGGAACCCCCCCTAAATAGGATTAATGTTAACCCTAACCTTTCACCATTCTTAACAACAGCTACAACATTGACTATTCCATTATATGTAGGCCTGCACATAGACAGTGGATATGCAGAGTAATCTCTCAACTATTTTATCAAATTTAATAGTCTATCCACGCCCATGTAATTTCTCAAACTCTAAACTTTTCCAAATTCAACATGAATTGGCTACAAAATGATAGCACATCCCATGTAAATATATCGCATCCACTAATAATGTCAACTGTAGCCTAATCCTGTGGCCAAATAAATAATCACAGTACAGCACTTAGGCCTACAACAGCACATATCCAGGACTGCACCTACCTATTATAAAAGTTGAAGGTGGCGTGTTGTTCCCTTGAGTTTTCTTCCACTGTTACGCTTATACAAATGTGGAATAGGCCTATAGGCCTAATAATTATACTACCAGGTGGGAAAATGTCCCGGTCGCAAGAAACAAAAACCTTGTAGGCTAGCCTACATGACAACAGAACGTAGACTATGGTCAGTGTTTCATTTGTAAATCAAGAGGTCCCGGAACATATAGAGGGTGCTGTTCTGGTGGGTCAGGGGAAAGTAACAGAGCGCTTCCAAAAAATCCACAGTACCTGGAGCACACTGGACAACACCTAGGTGCTTTCTGTAAAAACTAAACAAAACTAAACTGCCATCAGAAATAGTTATATTTTTCCACAGGGGACATGATGTTTGGATTTTGCTGCAGGCTTTAAAATGTACTTCTGGTTCACCTTTTGATAACAAATATAATTTAAATTGCTCCAATTTAGCATTTTGTAGTAAGGGAAACTGGATATTTTGTGTTTGACTTATTATATGAAAATCTGTAATAAGAAAACAATACAAAATTGTATATTGAGGACAAATTAAATGGAAAACAGCTCTATTTCCATTTTTAAAGTGTTGTTACAAACACTGATAATTTTTAAAAAAAGCACTGTTTTTGATTTTCTGATTTCCATTTCAGAATAGAAAATCGACTGAGAGAAAGGTACATGGATTGTTACTTATAACAGGCATAATTTACACACTGAATGTACTGTATACTGCTGTACCTTATTTGCTAAAATGATTCTGGGGTGGCAGGGGAAGTTCACAGCCTACGGCAAAAGACTAAGCACTAGTTTAATACATGCTCTTAGTGTTTGAGTCACTCTTGTTACATTGTCATCTGATCGCAGACCTGTTGCCAAAGCTCTGCCTGCTGGCCAATTTTTTTGCCTTATCCTGCATACCCACTGCACTGGAGGACTGCAGTGGGTGGGGCGTAAGTGGGCCTAAGTACTGCCTTACTGTATCACAGACAGATGGATACAATTAAATCCCTGCTGTGCACTTGAACCATTTAACAACCATTGGTGGAGCAACTGACTATGTAGGAAAGGTTGTGATTTAAGAAAGCTCATGAGATCTAGTGGTATGGATAGCATTAGTCACTGCAGTGTTGTACAAATAAGGATATAGTGAACAACACACACAACATTGTGACAATATTTGAAAAAGTAACAATAATTTTGTGGGGGAAAAGACTATACTCCAGGTTATAAGATGCTGTTATCCAGCTGTCACATTGATAAAATCTTGTATAAGAGGCTTAACCTCCGTTTTTCATTCTGCACTTACTGAACTTCTATTCCCCATCTCTTTTTGCATTCCTTGCCTTTATCAGTGTAATACAGAATAAACAGAATATAAATAAGAAATGGAAATTTTCTGTTTTCTCATTTATTTCCTATATGAATAATGTGTAACAACCCCAATAGCTTGATCCTTTAACTAGCCGAGCCTGCAAATGCAAAATAAAATAAAAAATGAGTGCAGGATACATGAGCTTCTCAAACATTAACATTCATGTGAGGTATCTTGTACAAGGCAGCTCCTGTGTAATAGCTGTAACAAGCTTAAAGGGACCACTATAGATGCAAGTTGAGAAAGTGATGAAGGCACAGCAAAAATTAAAGATCACAGAGGTCAAAACCCTTGTGTCAAGTAAAAATGAACCCCTGGATCCTGGTTTTTGTGCCATTTAATTTTCCACCATTTTCCACATGGACGATTCCATCATCTGTGTCCATTTCCCCTTCTGATTATCTTATCTTGTTTCCAAGACAGCTAAAGCTTGCACGTGTTTTACCTAGACTATATTGATGTTATGTGGAATGTGTTACTGCTCTCCCAAGAAATAATAATTTTTTTATCAGCTTCATGAACCTGTCATGAATATATGTATGGTATGTGTTTGGAAAACACATTTCTAAATCTCTCCCCTCAACCATCAACTCTATAGCTTACAAAATGCCCGCATAGGATTTTAAATGAATCCATGATAAAGATCTGACTTAGATGCATCTTATAAATTGAATAAAAGGGTATAAACAGATGGCTGTTTTATTTTTGTATTCTACATTACAATCATAACACAATTGATGAATAAAATACACTCTCTGGTCAGTCTCTGTTGACCTAATATATTTATTCTGTGTGCCAAAAACAGACTCCCCAAATGAGAAACATCATAGAATCTGCCTAACCGTTCCTTCTCCACCAGTCTATTATACCAAACTTCAATGACGACAAGGTCATAGTTAGTATCTTCTCAGAATAACAAATTTCAAGTAAAGAACAAAACCCTAACCACATGCAAGTATAACGTATTGCATATACTATCTGCAGCAATATCTGATCAGTATTAGGCTGGCACACATTGATTTTTCCATTTTCACAAGCTTTTACTTTATTTCATTGTCTCATTATTTCAGTTCTCCAGTCTCCAAACAAGCCAAATGTCTTTTCATTCCCGTGTGAATCATCAAGAATACACTGTGAACATTTTGTAGTTTTGATACAAACAAACCTTCTTCACCCTTTAAGCCATCAGAGTGTGCGACTGGCAACAACACTTGTGTGATGCTTCATCAAAACACAACCTATCTTGTTCTCATAGCAGCTAAAATAAGTCATGGCCATTGGGTTAAGGGACTTTAAGAAAAGAAAAATAAAGAGAAAGAAAGTCTCAGGCCACATATCACTGCTTTAAAGAAAGATATGTTGGCCGTTTCTTAACTTTGTTTAAACATTGTTTAAGCATTCAATTAACATTCAGGTGTACTTGCACTAAAGCAAAGGTCTTTTTAGGATAGGTTTTATTTACCAGTGATAGAAAAAGTAGTAGAGTATTTTACTCAAGTAGAAATAAATTTACTTCAAAGTATACTCAGATAAAAATGAAAAAAGTAGGTCAGTTAAAATATATTCTGAGTAAATGTTGCTGTCTTACATTTTTAAAAGTGGGTGGTTGGGGTATATGACGATGATAACACTATATGATAGAACTATTAAATAAAAGAACACCTTTAGGCTTCAAAATCTAAACCAACAATATATTACTTTTCAAAAGACAGGCTCTTTGCAGCCAATGCATAGAACTCATTATCAGTTATGACTATACAACCACCTTCCTTAGTGTAGCCCGACAAATAAATTTAAAAAAGGGGTAACAAGCACTATTAAGCTACATAAATTTAATAACCTTCCTCTTTAAAAGCAGAATAAGCATCCCCAAGGCAGACAAAATGGAGATGTATGGGCAACATGAACTCAGATAGCAGCTACAGCCTGCAAATCCGCACATTAAAGCAAAAAGAAAGCTTGCACAATTTTTTTCAAACCACGTAGCACACACAGCGCTACATTCTCTCTGGAGTGATTAAAACTATCGGCAAGTTTGTTGTTGCACTCACCTTTCTCAAGTCCACCACAATCTGCTTTAAGTCAGATTCTCTGCTCGTTCATTCTCCTCTGCAAATAGTAACCAGTCCACTCAGGCTCTCTGGTCTCACTGCACTCCTCAAAGTTTTCAAACATCTTGAGCTGAACGAGCGTTTGCTGTAGGCACACATGTAACATCAACACAATCACACACGACAAAAGACAGCAGCCTAGATCCATTTTACATATCTGGACCACAATTTTTATTACAATTATGCTAAGTTTCTTTATTTTTAAAATAAAAATTAACAAATTTTCTAAATAGTATAATGGAAATTCGATTATGTTGAAAAAGTGTTGAGTGTTAAATAACTTACTGTGATAAATGTGTTGACGATACGTGTGCGTCTCTACAGTAAAAAAGCAAAACTCTACCACCTCCTACTTATGCTTTATCATTGCAGTTACAACATACGAAGCTGCAGTTCGGCATGTACGGGAAGTGTCGGGGGCAGCAAATCTGTACAAAGCTAGTGTCAGCAGCAGCAGAGTTGAGTAGAGTGGAGTCTCAGCAGCGAGTACATACATCTACGGTAAGCCCTGAGGGGAATGCATGTGTCAGTCAGAGTAAACTTTGTCACACAGTACTCAAGTGAGTTTGTAACACAATTTAAGGTTGTAATGCTTTCATTTATATGGTTGGTAGTTAGTTTGGTGACGTATGAAAGCCAAGTGGTAATATTTCCTGGAGGCAGTATGTACCAGTGTAAACACTATGGGTATTGAACCCTCAAAAATATCAGTAGAAAAGATTAATTTGTTCATTTTTGGCCAGCAGTACTATAATAACATACAAATAGGCCTAGTATAAACACCAACATAAAGCACCATCAGTGGTGTTATACAGTAACAGGAAGACTATGAGACCGGGTAAAGCCAGGAGGCAGGCTAAAACATATCAACAGGCATCGACTACATAAAAACAGAGGTGCTATAATGCTAACCATAATCTATAATGACATCAACCTTAATATTATTGCATTGTTGTGCATTTTTTGTCCCATTCACACCCGCGTCCCCGACACTCCGCCGGTAAGCAAATACATTTCATTTTAGAACATGGATTGTTTCCATAGTGTCAGTGCTTTGTGGAACCTTTGTGGACATGAAGCGCTGCAGCCACATCCAAATCAGCAGCTGCGGCGGAGAAGAAGCTGCCGGTTTGGTTTCTTTCTTTTGCTCAGTTCTCTCATTGTTTATCATGACTTTTTCATGTGACTTTCATTCTTTGTAACAGATGTGATTTGAAATCTATCAAAGTACAATACCTGAAATACAGATTATTCGAGTACAAGTAAAATTTCAGATTTTTTAAAAATACTGAAAAAAGTACAAGTACTCCCAAAAAATGAATTTGTTACAGTAACAAGAATATATATACTGTAATATGTAACTTCCACACCTATTTGCTAAGTTGTGTTACAAATGATCATACAAGTTATCCTGAAATATTGCATTGTTGGTACCATTCAGTTTACTTTATTTCATTTGTCATCTGTTCCTCTGAAACTACCAACTATTTTTTGCTCCTTTAACCTTTTAAAACTGTGCCTCTACGTTTATCACTCTGTGCACAAACTTTTCTTCTCTAGAAAAAAAAACAAAACATATTTGTGCTTTTCATTATCAGCCAATATTGTTTTTTTTTTTAATTACAAATAACCATTGAAAAAATCTGAACCACTGGATTGTCTCTTTATTTCATTTGCCTGTATTGTGTAATAATTCTCCCGTGCTTCAAATAAGGAAATAAGAAAGACGTCTCTCTCTTTGGTTGAGGCTCCTTCTGACCATTTCACATTTTCTACAGCCAGTACTCCATATTATTAATATTAACTTGAGAATGATTTATTGAGGTTAATATTATGCAAGTAGGGGCATTAAGTTGGAATTGAAAATTTCTTGCTGTTGCATTCATTGTGAGTCGTCCTTGGAAAGAACATCAGATAAATGGCTGAGATGTAAAATGTAAATGTAAGCTTCATATCATTGAACCACATCTGTTACAGCTTGACATTTATTCCTGAACCTGACCTGGACCCACATTTATCAGAATCACTCCAAGGAATCACAGCCGAAGTTTGATGCAGGCCAAAAATAATCCCACTTTCCTGTGAGAATTTATGGCATCAGAATTTTATGATACTGAGAATGAATGCATACTTCCACCAACACTGAACATGTCTACATTTTGCTGTTGACTTAAACTGACTATTAATGATTATTAATCTCTGGAATCTTTCCCTAATTGCGATAATTTTGCAGACATATGTCACTCTCAGCTTTTTATCTTTTACGAGACAACTCTATTTTTAAATCATACTTTTCAGTCCCCGGAGGATTCTACAAATATCGTATGAGGCACTCTGCTGAGAATGCAGTTCTTCATCATGCTACCACCGGACAAACCATTGGTAAAACCCTTTGTAGGCAGAATGAATGTTTATTTATTTTCTCCTTGTGCTAATTACCAATTAGTAGGACACATACATTTCCCCTTAAGTGGTTTATACATCTTTCCCCCCAGTTTCTAAATTAATTACATCAGAGGTTCAAAGAAATGGTGGAAATGCTAATGTGGCGCACACCAACACTGTAGGAGCCGGAGAATTCAGGTCAAAAGAGAGTAGTTCTTTAGGCACTACACGGGATCCAGACTCTTCCTGCCAGTAGAGGAGGAGTACAGATAAAGTTACATGCTTGTGCAGAGCCAGATGTTTTAATATCATTAACACTAAAATGCTGCTGCCTCAGACAAGGTCTTGCAAACAAGACAAATTACCCTCATTTCTTACGATTCTTAATGGTCAGTATCGGGCATTATGTCTAAAACAGGATTTTAGTGCTTTGTGAAGCTACAGTACAATTAAAGATAAACACTTTAATTTGTTGCAGTTGAATTAAAAAAAAAAATTAAGATAAAAATCGTTAAATAAGAGATAAAATAAAAGAGAACTTAAAATAATGTTTTTGCTGCCTCAAAGTTTTTACACATTTAGAGACAGAAAATACAAAACAAAACACAAAACAAAGCCACTTCCTCCCTGATGTTGTTCAGACATCACAAATAACCCAAAGACCCTGGATGTGCAGCCATCGAGATTGTCACACTGCCACTGCATGACAATGTATTAATCACAATGTGTGTCCTGCAAGTGACAGGGAGAGTCAAACAAGGCCCTCGGTGGGGATTTGCCAGCGGGCCTGTCCCTTCAAATGGCGTGATGATAACCTCCTTGTCTTCTGCTCAGAGATTAACAACCAGGCATGCTATATGGATGGATATGCTCTGGTGGCATGGTTGGACTTGAGAGGCATAGAGGTCAGAGTCTATCTAAACAGCAGATGGTTTGTTGGGCCTCTTTGGGAGCATACTAAAATGGACTGAATAGACAAATCAAAGTCTGCATATGAGCCCTCTTTTTAGCTGTAATGAGGCCAGTTTTGGAAAACTACTTTCGAATCTGATTTAAATCCTACACAAGTATGAATCCACAGCATACAAACATGAATATACACTAGGAAAATATTTCACTATAATCACTATAATACTTGGAAAATAAGGGGGGCGTTTATACTAGTGTAGTCAGACAGTTCTAGTAGACAGCAGCAGCACTAATTACACAGACTAAAGCCATAAACATAAAAAATGAGAATGCAGCCTTCCTCCAAACTGCACAGCTTATAATAATAGCTGACATTGAACCACCAGCAATTTGGCCCTTCTCCTTAACCAACCCATCGTATAAAGGCCTTTTACTATTATAATAAATTGATTATAAGCATGGTCTCTACTATCTAAATAAAACCACAAATGTTAGATGGCACCTGTCACCTCATTGCAAAATGAGTTGTGGCAGATGTTGTTTCCTAAAGCAGCTGAACCATTATCTTATGGGAGGATCAAAAGTACAGCTGAGCTTTAAAGTGAAATGCTCCTCTGAGCTCCATATTTCCAACATCTGGAGTATAAACAATCATATCAGACAAGGCAATCATTACAGAGGGGGGCCATGCATGAGTTGAAACAAGTGTGTTCATACATCATTAACACAGAATGGAAGAAAGAAACCCAATGGCCTTGAATGCAAATGTGTGCACACATGCATCCAAAGTAAATTAATGCTGGATGCAGAACACAGTTTGCACATTTTCAAATTTAGTGCAAAAACCTCAATGTGAAATGCAAAGCTGTTGTGTTCATATCACCGAAAGGTTTCTTGTAACCTTGTAAATGTCTTGTGCCCATCACTGTACACCATTTACAGTGTAAAAAATGCAGTGTGTTTATGAATTGTTTCAGACGTGCACGTTTTTGTACCCACTGTTTACAAAAAGGTTATGGTAAAGCTGAGCTTGTTGTGAGTTTCTGCATTATGTAGCATCACTAGGATCTACTGTATAAATTGTACAGCTCCGGAAATAATTCTTTTGAAGTGGAATAAAACATAATGTAATGAGAAGCTGATACCAGACAGAGACAATCAAAGCTCTGTACGCAATGGCAAGCCATCTCAATTAGATTTAACACAGTGCAGCTCTAAGGGATACCCCCTGAAGGCCAATAAACTATGGTGATGTTTGTAATGTTCAAGAATGCACACAGCTTCTAATCATGACAAGTAAGCAAAGGGCATCCGCAGACTCTCATCCCTTGAGTTACCTAAAGCGTACTTAATCAAAACAATTTTTAATCCTGGTGTAAGACACTGAAGATCTGCTGAGCATTATGGCGCTCCTGTAGTACATAAGCTGACTTTTGATGCATAATACCATCAGTGAGAAGAGAATCATCCACTACAGAGACAGAGGAAAATGCATACATGATGATGCTGGAATGTGAATGTTCCCATATGCCTATTTTCTCCAAAACAGAGGGAATGTTCCCTGGGGGAGGCTTCCACAAAGACTGACAGACAGCTCAGTTCTTCAAAATGAGTCCTGAACATCTGATATTTCCACAATTAAAAGCAGTCTCTAATGGCCTTAATTCATTGAGAAGATGTGGTGTCAGTTTTTTCTTTATTTATCCTCTGAGGCAGATGGCTGTTATTTTTCTGTCTTGTTTTATTTTTTTATTTTTCTGAGAATCTTCCAATTTAAACATGAATATGAATGAAGGGTTCTACTTAAAAGAAAGTTTACTTCAAAATTAAATAATAAAAAAAATAGAATGTGAGTAATGAACCACTCAACTCAAATTCTGTCAATACTCACATTGTGTACATGCTTGTGTTGACGTCATTAAATTAAATAAATCCAACTTTGATTCAGTTCAGTGCCATTGAATCCATTTTAATCTGCAAATTCACTTTAAAACATCATTCTAATGTGTCTTTGTTACAACCCATCCAATACTGTCAAAACCAATAGAAGCAAAAAGCTTCACACCTTATACGTGGAACATAGCATTTACAGTGTTATCATTATGCTTTAAAAGGATAGATTCCGATTTTTTCAAGTCTGTCATTTCTACTGTCCATACTTGCAGTGAAGTGATCCTTAAATGCAACTTTACTCTAGGAAATACAGGACAAAATCCACAGTCCTTGTTCTGGGATATGATGCATTCTAAAGTTCAAATAAAGCCCCAGTTCTATTACCCCAAATACACCTGGCATTAAAATTGGTTTTGGTAATTGGACTGCAATTGGATTGTGCTTGAACCCATGAAAGTACTGGTGTAAATGCACCCAAGGTACATTGAGGACAGATTGTCATCCAATCAGCCAAACCACCTCCGGAGGTGGTCAGCGATGCACTGTGACCACACTGAACAAAAGTGTAAATGCAATTGTGTTGTCAAATCATATACAACAACTATGTGGTTGGAAATATGTGATTGCATGCAACTGCTCCAAACCATCAACCCGGCAGCAGCTAGGCAGCTAGCAGCCTTTAGCCAGTAAACACATGAAACAGTCCTCTCCTCAGTTCTTAACTATGGACATTATTCAAGACACTTGTGGTTCGAGTGAAGACGAGACCAAGTGTCTGCTTTCAGTTTGGTCCAACAAAAGTATGCAAGTGAATTCATATTGCAACCGAGCCATTTATGACGCAATGGCTTAGCAAATGATGGAGCATATGGTCTTCTATTCTTCATCTTCTATCTTTTGTTGTTGTTGTTGTTGTTGTTTATTGTTTTTATGGACCCACGCAAACAAGAGGAGGATGTAACTTCAGCTGGACAGAGTGATCTGATCTCAATGTGGTCACTGGAGACACATATTAATACCAGGTGTAAATGTAATCAGGTTAAAATCATATCTAGATACAAACTGGATACGAGACACTTTTTAACGTCAGGTGTAAATGGAGTCTAAGTGTCTTCAGTTACCTTAGTTAGGCAAAACAAATGGGTACCTTTTTCCTAGCAGTCATGTGTTTTATTCTTGGTCCCCGCAACAAACCTTCATGCAACTTCCAGGACAAACTGGAAGTTGCAGGAGCCAGATATCCTCTCTTGTGGCTCAGAAAGAGGGAGTTTTGGAATAAAGAGACTGTAACTTTGGAGACACCTGAATTGACTAAATTGGAGTGTCATGTCAGGTTTCAGTTGTCTAAGCCATTTGAGAATTGTATTAAAATGGACTTGATCAACAACAATATTAAACCGATGCAGCCGTGTTAAAGTCCTTTGAGGCATGGATGTTTCCTATTTTGATACTTTAGGATTTCATTTCTGCTGTTGACACTAACTCTAAGATCAATTATTTTTTTAAATCAAAGAATGAATAGATATATGGAAAGGACTGTCGAGTAATTACATGTAATCCCTTCTTAACAACATATATGTACAGAAGTGATGCAGGATGGGTGGTGAGTTGTGGCAAATGTACCCCCACTGCTGACATAATCACATAATGCTGATACTATTTACATAACACAGTAGCTTGTGGTCCTCTTCGACTCAATGTCTGCATCATCTGTCTCTATTTATTTACATTTGCACTAATGAGGCTTTCTGCCTATTTATGTGGGCTTAACCTCCTGGCGAGCTTTTCCATCGCAGGACATTACTCAGTGTGATATTTATTTCCCTTCACAAGAGATTGCTGAATTGTTCAGTTGTATATATGGTTTGTTTTGGTGCATCATTTCATAGCATTGCCTTTCTGTTGCTTTAGTGTGACATGAATTTAACAGGGCGTGGATGAATTTGTTAGTTGTCAAAAAGATTTACATTTCTGAAATTTAAGCTGAATATAGGAACAATGGAAAAATTATAAACCCTAACCCAAATTTTTATTCAACATCAGCACATTTCAGGTCTTTTTGGGGAAGACCTGGTCTGATCAGGAGAGATGGCATACATCCCACTTTGGATGGAGCAGCTCTCATAAATAGAAATCTGACTGATTTTATTATTAGACCAAAACCATGACAACCCAGAGTTGAGACCAGGAGGCAGAGTTGCAGTCTTACACGCTTCTTTGTGCTTCCATTACAGCAGTCACCCACCCAAACTCCCATAGAGACAGTGTCTGCCCCCCGACCACCTAAATTCATTAACTCAAAAATAAACAGAAGAGGAGTTGTACACAGAAATCTAATAAAAATTAAGTCAACCGCTGCAGAAGTACAACAACTGGTTCTTAGTCTTACACATCCATCATGGAAAACTTTAAAGCCTGTTCTATTTGTTATAGTATAGTATATATATATTTGTTATCGTTTTGTCCTTAATGCAGATGAAATAATTGATGAATAATAATAATAATAGGTGTAATAACAGGTGATTTCAATATTCATATGGATGCTTATAATGATTGCCATAGAACTAGGTTTATCACATTGTTAGACTTAATTGGCTTTGCTCAGGGTTTAAATAAACCCACTCACTGTTTTAACCACACCCTATACGTTGTTCTGACTTATGGCATCGAAATTCAACATTTAATAATCTTACCACAGAATCCTCTTTTATCGGACCATTATTTAATAACTTTTGAATTCCTGTTACTGGACTACACACTATTAGGCAAAAATGTCTTTACCAGATGTTTATCTGATAGTGCTGTAGTTAAATTTAAGGAACAGTTCTCTTTGATCAGGATATGTCCTATAACTCTCACCTAAAACACACTTCAAGGTATGCCTTTTTTCACCTACGTAACATTGCAAAAATCAGGCACATCCTTTCTCAAATAAACTAGTCCATGCTTTTGTTACCTCTAGGCTGGATTATTGTAATTCCTTATTATCAGGCTGTCCCAACAAATATTTAAATACTCTCCAGCTGATCCAGAATGCTGCAGCGCAAGTACTGACAGGAACTAGGAAAAAGATCACATTTCCCCTGTGTTAGCTTCTCTGCATTGGCTCCCTGTAAAATTCAGAATAGAATTTAAAATCTTCCTCCTCACCTACAAAGCCCTTGATGGTCAGGCACCATCATATCTGAAACAGCTCACAGTACCCTACTACCCCAGTAGAACACTGCACTCCCAGAGGCTCTCTACTGAGGAACCATCTTCCAGTTTTGGTGCGGGAGGCAGACACCCTCTCCACGTTTAAGAATAGGCTTAAAACCTTCCTTTTTGATAAAGCTTACAGTTAGGGCTGGCTCACGCTTGTCTTGACCCATCCTCTAGTTATGCCGCCTATAGGCCTAGACTGCCGGGTGACTTCCCATTATGCACCGAGCTCCTCTCTCCTCCTCTTCCTCTCCGTCTGCACACATTCATATGGCATCAATGCTCGTTACTAACGTGACTTCTTCTCTCTCCCGTAGTTTTGCACTTTCTCGTCTCTCTCCTCTTTCCTGTCGCTTTCTGCAGGTATTTCTGCCCCTGGTAGAGAGTCTGGATCTGTGACTGCAAATAACCTACTGCCCCCATGATCCTGCTCAACACCCACTGTTACAAATATTATGATTATCATCTATTATTATTAATTATAATTATATCTATAATTATTATTTATTTTAAAAGTACTATTATTCACCCTATTATTATAATTATTTGTTTTATTATTAGTCTCATTATTGTTATACAATCTTTATGTTATACGTCTACTGTGCTATTGCCCCCCCCCCCCCCTCTCTCTCACTCTCTCTCTGTCTCTCTGTCCCTCAACCCACCCGTTCGGGGCAGATGGCCGCCCACCATGAGCCAGGTTCTGCTCAAGGTTTCTACCTGTTAAAAGGGAGTTTTAACAGGTAGAAAAACCGCCAAGTGATTGCTCATGAGGGAACGTTGGGTCTCTGTAAATATAACTACAGAGTACGGTCTAGACCTGCTCTACATGAAAAGTGCCCTGAGATAACCTCTGTTATGATTTGGCGCTATATAAATAAAACTGAATTGAATTGAATTTCTACCCAATTCATTATCAAACGTGCTGTAAATCTACCTTTCACAATGGTTTTTGTAAATTTTTTTGTTTTTTGTTTTTTTCTCTTTGTCTGTTGTTTTCTTATGGCTCTATTTTCCTGAACTGGGTACAAGTGCAAACACAAGTAAAGATGGTGTGGCCCAAGTCTTGCAAAATGGGTGTCCAAAGGCTTGAATCATTATGCAAGTGCAATGTAATGTTTCTACTATTACCGTCTTTCACATATTTTGGTTAATAGTGTGATTAACAAGTGTGCTGTCATATTTGAGCATTTTTACATGCACACAATCATGTTAATACAGGACGTATCCTCCTACACACTCCTTATGATTCAGTGAATGAATTCGAAGTCTATGTATTGTAGTTTGCCAGTCTAACAAGAGAAGTTCACGTACCTATTTTGTTAAATCTCTGTCTGTATCAGAAGATTTGACTAATTAATTAAGGTGCCCTTGCTGTTTGACCCGTGCATAATTACATGTAGTCCATCCTTCAAATTACAGACTGTAGATGGAACGAACGTGGTAATCCTGCTGCTGTACGATAACTATAGGTATCTGATCACTGAAAGGGAAAAACCTCATAAATCTTTCAAATGTTGTGGATGAGATTATTGGTGCGAGTAACCCATTAATCTAAGATAGCTCAGACTCTGCCTTAACAGTATTAAAAAGTATAATGTTTATTTGAATGTGCACTAGCAGAAATAATTGAGTTAAAGTGGAACAAGTAAGAATTTGCTCACATAAAAAAGAGTTTATCAGATTTTGGAGAAAAATTAGGTCATTTTAGCAGGTGCAGGTGCACTTTCTTGCCAAAAACAGGTACAGCACAAAGAGGACTAGTTTGGAGTCACAAAATTACTATATAGGAGCATACGCAGAAAATGAATTTGCATGACTAAAACTGGCACTTGCGCTTGCATTTGTACCCCTGCCGGGTTTGCACCTGTGCATAAATAGTCTTGGTTGTAGCAGTTGCAGGCTAGTGCACACATATTATTTACGTAATCTTAGCAACACCAAACTGTTCTGAAGCAGATATTGTAGGAGTGTCCATCGATTGAAGATGAAATGCTTGATGGCAAGCATCAAGAAAAATAAGGTAGACTTTCACTTTCAAATCAAAATGCCACTTAGCAGGCAGCGTTTGAGCATTCTGGATTAAGTGTATCCCTGCCTTCAGCAATGACAGATACTGTCAATGCAATAAATTTCATATTTCTGTTGAGCTGACAGTGACTGTCGACAATTACAAAAGCAGGTCTGGTGCCAAGGTCTTACTGGTGCCTTGTGGCTATCATTTATACATTTCTATTCAAATCTTATATTTTGTGATCAGTTGAATTAGTTGTTAGCCAAGCATGAAAAGCCAATCCAGTCTTTTTGGTATCATTTATATCTTTGTTCATTGCCTCCTGTGTCAGTGCCTTATACTTTTCACTGCAGGTGACAAAACAGTTAAAGAATTGTAGATGTTATCATAAAAAATTGTCTTTGAAAGGCAGTCACACAGATGGTTGACCAAAACTTGGAGAGCACACTAAGGATAGTATGTAAATGGATCTGTTGGTTGTGGCTGAGCTCTTATCTGCCTAGATGGTGGGAGGTTTGACCACCTAATGACCACTGTGCTTAGCAACAATCAACTTAATACACAAACCCCTGGGGTGGTGGTGTGTGAGTGTGGGCTTGGTATGCATTTGTGTGTGCTTGTATGTGTGATTGCACGTAAATGGACCAACTCAAGAATAAAAGCCATTCTATAATCTAACAACACGCAAGCAGGATGGATGGGAAGAGAAAACATTTGTGATAGCAGGATGGGTATCTCATGAATTTTCAACATGGCACCTCTCCCACAGTGTCTCTAACCTCATGTATTTGTAAAGGCTCGTTCATCACATATGTCAACTTCACCTACAGATAACCAACAGATGATATGCACCCTTCCTTTTGCATCAAATTGTCTTGTGTCAGTCAGCTGGCATCTGCGGAAAAGGAAGCTGAGCATTAGTTATAGATATGTCTGTTTCAGGAAAAAGTGAGTTTTTATCAGCCACTGAATTACCCTTCCCCTAATAAAAGTGTCTGAACAAAGCAACGGTGACAGGGGTGGCAGGTTTGTGTTACTCATACCAAGATATAGTAAAGGCAATATGTTAAACAGAATTTCTGGTCTAAAAAGGAAGCAAGAAAAAATTAATTCTGTGAGAATCATCCGAGAACTGCTCTTAGGGAAGCATTAATGAGTTAAACAATGAGCATTTGCAAAACATCCTTATTCATTATATTAGCAACTGGCATTCAGAGATCGTAGAACATGCATCATCTCCCAGCTGGGGAAGTGTCGCACAGTGGTAAACGTTCCTACTTGAGTTTTTTCAGCTTGAAATCATGAACTGTGAAAACAACAACAGGATGAGCAACATCTAACCAGACTGCACTGTTGTTTTTAAAGCCGAAGACTGTTAGAAAGATGGTTGATGTTAGAAGGAGTTTAGGACATGACTGCAATGTTTATGTGCATAGAATCATACCACTGAAAAGAAAGGGAGATTAAGATTCGAGCGATGCAGTTTTTCCATTGTGTCTGCAAAACACAATTATAATATGAAAAATGAATAAAACACACACAGTAGGAAAACTGGGTAAATGAATATTCATGCCCTGGATCGCTTTAACAAGTACAGTGAGTCTTAAAATGTCTTTTCACCGTCTACAGTTGCGCATTCAGTTCTCTTTGTGTACTAACTGCATTTGCCTGATTGCTTTTTCTGTTTGTGAATGGTTTGTTTGGAGAAAGGCCTTGGCATGGGGTATAAGGCATCACTTAATCCTCTGGCAATGAGAAAGAAAGGATAAGAAACAATGTGAAGGCATGGCAGAATAGGCATGCAATGATGCTTCTCAATGGTGATCATTCTGGCATTCTCTGGCACAGCATGCTCAATGGATTTTTCGGTTATACTGTATGCCTCAGTTACTGCCAAAAGCCAACTGACTGAATTGACAGAACGTGTGATTTAAATGCAACCTTTATTGAAGATGTATGCTATTCTGTGTGGATACATACTTTCTTTGGTTGTTCTCATGAAGGTGGGAGCATTTAGAGGCAGAAAAAGATGGAAGGATGGTAAAATTTGACTCATAGGCTTCACACATTGGTTGACTTTAACCATCCATGTAAGCAGAGTAAGCAAGTCAAGAAAAAACGGGGTCCAGTCATTTTCATCAAGCAGTGAAGCACCAGCTGAAAAGCTGCTGACTTATTTTATCATCTGTTTGAAAGTTCTACTTTTTAGTGATCGCTCAGCTGTAGCCAATCACATGCCTATCCTGCTTTATATCCTGCATGTTACTACTACACGACTGGAACAGTAACTCTTTATTTATTCTGCTATTGAATAAATCTTAAATATACTTACTATATTTAATATATACTATATCAGAATGTAAAATTTAGGTGTCTTTAATTCAAGCATTTGATGACTTTTCCCTCAGGAAAAGAGCTCTCTCTCAGAGAATCTCAGCCAATATATATTTATTAACAACATATTATTGTTGTAAATACTCATCATTAATAACTAACCAACATTTATAAGTGCAGACTTGACAGCCCATTAGGAAGGGAGAAAGTAAAAAGTACTAAATGTATGGATTACCAAAATGTATCACCGCATTATTCTCAAAGGCAAAAGGTTACACAACAGTCAAAGGGATTTTTCACAATTGTACTTATTCATAAACAATTTATACAGATGGGTGAAAATGAAAGGAAAAACCAACAAAGTTTCTTAGTATAGTGTGAGGCCACCATGAACCACCAGAACAGCTTCAATGCTCCTTGGCATTGATTCTCCACGTCTCTGGAATTCTACTGGAGGCATGGACACCATTCTTCCAAAAGATATTCCCTTATTTGGTGTTTTGATGGTTGTGGAGAGCGCTGTCTAACATGTCAGTCCACAATCTCCCATAGGTGTTCAGTTGGATTTAGATCTGGTGACAGCGAAGGCCGTGGCATATGTGCTGTTATCCTGTTTATCCACTCATTTTCATGTTTTTCATGTTTCTACATTATTCAGTATGTTACGGAGAGCAGTTTGGAAGAATATCACAGACAAATCACGTTAAAACAATCGCAAACTAAAAACTACCAACATAGGTTGACAAATACTCATAACTGGCATGCAACCTAAGTAGCATATTATTTAGTTACTACACAATTAAAGCGTTTTTTTTCATAAAGCATGTCTGAATCTTTTTTTTGTTTTTTTTGTTTTTTTTTTCCTACAGACTTCAGAATGTTTTTGAATCCATGCATTTACAAGTTTTCGATCTATTATTTCATCATTTGGAACAGTGTTGTGTAGTCTGGGAGCAGTTCCAAAGCTACCCGTATTCAGATAGGCTGCCTCCAGCTGTATTTGCCTCCTCTGCCCTTGACGTCCATGTTATGCATATCTAATCCTCCACTCACCCCCTCACTTTGTCTTTGCACAACACTTGCCTCTTCTCTTACTGTCAAGAGCGCCTCTGTGTGTGTATTTTACAGGTTCAAAGATCAAAGCGGTGAATGCCAATGGAGATAAGGACACAGAGAAAATGAAACTGTAGATAAAGAGAATTTGAAATCCCCTCCAGTCTCTTTGTTTAAGTATTTTATGGCAATTTTAGTTTCTTCTAAACTTGCTCAGGTTTTGCCCCCTGCAGCCTTGTTTTGACTAGTTTAGTAACCTGACAGCTACTTATTCCTGACAGAGCATCAACAAATATTTACCCACAACCTACTGCAAGTTCTTTTTGTCACAAATTAAGTAACAAACATTTTTTAGTCAGTTTAAAAATGCACATTTTTACAGCTGGAAAAGCTAAAAAAAAGTTACTCAAAATCAGAAAAAATGGCTTGAGACACAATCAGTAAATTGTTTTCCTTTTCAAATAGACATAATAGAATAGATAGTCAGATTTTTATTAAAGTTAATGGTTTCTAGCATGTCTTTCTTCGAGGTTATCGGTAACGTGCAGATTTCTGCATCACCACAGTTTCACCAGTGTACCAAGTAAATGAAAAGATTAGTTCCTACTTGTGGATCACATCACGTGCATTAAAAATGAAACTGTCAGGTCAAAATATGATGGCAGAGTTTAATGTGATTTTCTCATATATGGGCTGAGATATAGTGTATGTTTATTATTAGTTATATGAGCATTGTATTTGCTTTTTTCAAAAGGCATAAAGAGTTAATATTGTTTTGTGATACTGTAGAGACAACTAGAAAGATTCTGATGGGTTTCAAACATGACATTACATATATTTCCATTTTTTGTGTGTGTGTATGTGTGTGTTTGGTGGGGTCGAAGGTATTCTACAAGGGATCTGGAAAGCCTGTAGATACTCGATAGATATAAATTTCCGCGTTGCAGTATTTCTCTCATTACGGGTGTGTCTGTCTCCGTTTGACTGGCACTGCAAAGCAGATGGTGCTGAGGAATGGGCAGGGAACAGTTGGTCTTAATTAACCTTTGTATTCTATAGTGTCATTAATGTCAATCGGCTGCTGGCACCAGAGAGGAGCCCAGGCTGAAGAGAATGGGTCAGGGTGCAAATGGAGAGTTGAGCAGTGTGAGGAGATTGTGAGGGTCAGAGAAGTAGACAAGTGAACAGTGATCCAGAGAGAGTAGGGGTTGAGGGTCAGCGCAGAGGAAAGGGAACACTGTATGCGGGAGAAAGGGGAAAGTGTACAGTACTTCAACCTAGTTGTGTGAATGACAGATGAAGAGAGGGAATTTGGGTTTTTTTTATCAACTATAAAATTCATGATGCTGTCCAGTGGCAACCGTGAGCAAGGTTAAATGCAGGCTAACTTTTTGACCTACATTTTGATGGGCAAAAGTTGTTGTTTCATAACATGACAGAGAAAATTGTTTAGCAAAAACGACCACTTCAGAAGCTTCTGGAAATTCCATGGTTTAGTTCTCTTTTATATCAATATAAAGTAGGGCAGACAATGTTAATAGCTTTTCTCAAAATGGGAGATTGAAGTGTTTGTCAGCTTCTCCAACCAAATCCGGGGGCAAAACCATAGATTAGAATGTGCGCATCACAGTTCTTGCATCAAAGAACTCAAATCTTTCCAAAGTACATTTGGAAAAAAAAAAGAAAATGCTTTACATAAAACATTGAATATACACAGTTTTGTTGGATACATTGGACCTTACATTGTCATTTAAATCTGCAGTATGTCGGCGTGAGGGGAGTAATGTGTTGAGATATTGAGATATTTGTAATTTGGAAATGGTAAAAATGTTTAATACTCCATTAAAGAAAGACTGTTCTTGTTTGAAAAGGAGAGTGACAGAAATTGGTTTACAATTAACTTTTAAAGGAAGACAACACAGCTAAACAAACTTAAAATGAGCCAGTCCTAATGCAAATATGACAGGTCAGTTACGATAATCAGAAATAACTAATCTGCTAAACTGTCAAAAAACAAAACAAAAACTGAATGAATTAACATTGACAAAAACTGTAGCCGCCTACTCTGCATTTATAATTTTCCAAACTTACCGCCAGTGATCGAAATAGATACATCACAACCTGAAACATAAAATCACTCACATTTATCCATGTTTTTTTGTGGCCTAAATGGTGCCCAAAAAATTATACATTTAGTGATCTACACCTTGTATATACCAGGGCAACATAGTACAGTCTTTAGTTTTTCTGTCTGGATTTCAAGCAGGGTTGGCATCAGTGGGCCGGTGGACTTCTCGCCATTGACTGAGAAGGAGTTATTGTAGTTTCTGTAGAGACTGTAGGAGGAGACTGTTGGCTGGTTTTATTTTCATCCGGGCCCATGTTAGCAGCTCCTCAAGCCTTTTCAGGAGTCTAGAGGTTCATGCTGCTGTTTATTTAGGGTACTAACGTCATCCATGTAGCTCCATAGAGCCAGGAGTCAATGATCTGACTGGGATCTGACTCCTCAGATCATCTGTCTTCCACCAATAAGGATGATCTCAAATGCTGCTGCGAAAGGGATGGGAGAGATGCAACAACCCATTGCTATCCATTACTCCAGCTAGTACCAACCAGTTGAGGTCTCCTGGGTTTTGGTAGCAGACATGGAAGTTGTTGAAGTAGTTGGCTACTAGGCTGTAGATGCATGGTGGTATATAGAAGAAGCTGAGAGTGAAAAGTGATGAGCTGGTAGGGAAAAGACCCGTAACCATTTGCAAGATCCATCCAAATTACGTTGAGATCTGATTTGCTTTGCTTGATTGTCTGTATTTTGTTCCCATATCGCTGAGTGCTTCATGCAACCAGGAAACCCTGGGTGTCGATGTAGTTGTTTGCAAGGAGGTAGTTGGTCATGCGCTTTGCCACCACCGAGAAGATTATCTTCCCTTCCACGTGGAACAGGGCGATCGCTCTAAATTGGCTGATGTTGTGAGAATCTTTCTCCTTTAGGATGAAGGTGGTGAACACTCAGTTCCACTGTGCTCCATCTAATGGTCTTCTAATGGGTTTCTTAGGCAACGCCCATCACCTTCCAAAAAAGCCTCAGGAGCCTGGCGGAGTTCTTGTATACCCTATATGGTACGCCGTTTGGTCTAGGTACTAATGGAGTTTTTGCTCACTCTAACACCTGTTTGACTTCAGACCATTTGGGGGAGTGGTGTCAAAATGTGAGGACGGATTGGGTAGGCAAGGTACATGCCCTAGTGACCCAAGGGGACTCTTCCTTTGGCTCTCACTCACCTTGTTTGTGATGTATTCCTCCATCTCCCGCTATGAGATCTGCAGTATCACAGTCTTCTTCTCCTTCAGCAGGCCTCAGGTGTACTTGAATGGGTCCCAGAAGAAGCTCACCCTTGCTTTCTCCCTGCGGCATCTGCGTTTCCTGATCCTTTCAGCTCATCTTAAGTGTGTGAGTTTTAACTTGATCTGGTTCCACAGGTTCTTCAGTTTGAATAATCCACCACTGAGGCATCTCTTCAAATCTCTTTATATCTTTCTTATACATGATGTGACCAAAGATCTTCAGTTTAGAGGTATTACTGCCTCTTAGCTTGTTCTGGAGGGGGATGTGTAGGCTCTGTGGAAGCTTTTCCATGCAACCTTGTCAGTGGCTTTTGGCTTGACTGTGAACCCGGCTATGATTCCTTCTTGTTCGACCTACTGCTGCAGTGCAAGCTTACATCTGGTGGCTGCTGCCGCATTTGCGTTCCCCTGGTGGATTTGTAGGCCCAGGTAGGTTGTCACTTTGGACCACCCACAGCCACAGTAAGAAAAGAGTAATGCTCACAGAGTGTTACTGGCTTAAGAAATGCTTCTCATTTGTCTTTTATTCATTTATTTTCTCTTTTTTTTACTGTTCTTGTGACAGTTCAGTGGCATGAAAAAATAAGCTTGAAGCCAAGTGGAACAGTCTAAAATGTGATTGGTGGAATGAGGGGTTATGACACACAACCATTTGTAGCAAATAGAGATACTATAAATAAGAAACATGTAAATTAAAAATAAACACCAAAAATTGAAAACCTATAAATATATATCTTTACACATTACATATCACATCACAGCAATGCCCCCTAGGGCATATTGGCATTAGATTTCATAACTGAGCGACAGTTTAAAACCATTCCAATTTTACTGCTGGCAGATATGAATAGACATGCTGCCTCCAGTGTTCCCTCGCTGTTGCAATAGTGAAAGATTGATCTTCAAGACATGCTCAACAATTAATTCATGAATTGATTTTCTGCTTGGGATTAGTATAGCTGCTGTCTTTTGGAAGAGCTTTGGTGTCTCAGGTCTGGAGCAAATTTTGTTCACTGATAAGTCGAACAGAAAGGACATGAAGGTCAAGGAGTGTTTAGCAGAGCCAGAGTGACTGAAATGAAGGGCAGTCTGAGCATATGGTTAAGTGAGACAAGTATGTTCACAGAAATTACAGAAACAGTGATTAAAAAAAACATCAATTTAGTAAGTAACACACAAGAGAATTATTGTTTTTACATCATAGAAACTTTCATTGTCATGGTCTACACCTGCTTTGCTTGAAATTCACACCCACAGATTTTTGTTTAACAGGTTGATTTATCGCTCAGTTGAAAAGAATATTATCTGATACAGGAGCTCCTGTAGCACTGGTGGTGCTACATCATGATGGGCCTGTAAGCTGAATTTTTATGGGCTCATCTGCATAAAGCTGGCTGGTGATAATGTTGTGTCCCCTAGTCAGGTAAGCAGCATTCATCAATTACTCACTCTGCTGCAGTGATGACCTTTGGATATAGTGTGACTGGTTACCAACATTTTAATAAGCTATACACAAAGCACCTTCTGCTACATCACTGATTGACTGAGTTTTATTAGTGTGTCATGCCTCACTGGAGCTTAAGCCATACAGACATAGAAAACATTAGTCATGTTCAGTAGGCAACACACTTTTTTGTTGATTATACATCTCTTTCCTAACAAGGAAAGCCGAACGGTAAGCTTACTCTCTAAATCCTGACATATACAAAGATGGATGGTAATGACCAGCCTTTACGTGGCTGTAAAGTATGCAGCTGCATGGAGTGCCCTCTCCTTCTGGCAAGTCATTAAGAGTGCATCATCGGGGTCTTCCTTCACACCCGGAGAAGCAGGTGCAGGGCCCCGACCTCGTAATGGACTACAAGGTGAGCTCAAATAGTAGACAACTCCCTGTTTGGGAAGTCTGGGATACAGTAGTAGTGGTAAGAGCATGCGTGTGTTCGTATTAGTGTGTGTGAAGCACTTTTAAAAATCAAAAACTTCACCTTTGCTGTTAAAATTTCAAAGTAATAAATGCGACTACACTGCAGTGCAGAACTCATGCCAATTATAGACTGTATCTTGAAATCTTATCTGTTTGATATAAAATACTGAAGCAGCACATCACATCCAACCAGTCAGGTGATATTTTGCATAGAAAGTGTTATTGCCGCTCATAGAACTATAAATCATTTATTTAATTACCAGTTTAAGCTAGGCTAAGATTAAAGAACTCATTTGCATTATTGAGCGTCAGATTTTATGTAGTTTGTCAGAGCGATAATGACTCAGTCGAAGAAACCACACAACAAGATGGTGTTACATTTTTACTGTATGTCATAAAATGTATCCAGGGTATGGATTAAGTTGCTCTAAAACAGGAGGGTCCCACGAGGAAAGATTGGTGGTGTGATGAAAACTAGGTTTACGTGAGGAGACGTTGTAATGGCTGTTTCTCAAGTGTCTATTTGACATTGGTTGTGGCCCTTAAGAATAAATTGCAATACTTATGTAAAGTACTAATCAAGTAGTATCAAAATTCACTATGCCAGTCTTACTTAAGTGCTTTCTTGGCAGATGTGGACGATTAATACGTGTGTATGTGTGAATGTGTATCTGTGTTTTTCAGCGAAAGAGAGACAGAGAGAGACAGAGACTAGTTTTCACCTCATTTTATAATCGTCACTACACCAGCCTAAGGATATATTTCTCATGTGGCAGTTGTATTGAACGAATACTCCCAATAGTCCGCTATCCTGACATGAATATAAAACAGTAGACCCATATCTGTAACCTCAAGCCAGCCATTTACCATGGCATCTGTGAGGGTAATGGGAGAGGACAAGAGGGGGTGGGGAGGTGACACTCATTGCATGCACCTTTGGCTATGGCAGGCATGCCTGAAGAGGTATGTGAAAGTGAACTGATTTTGGCTGCTAAGACTAGCGACCGTCCGTCACACCGGCGGTAAAGTAAATTTGAGCGAAATGAGCCCTTATAGATAGCGTATTGGTCCTGACTGCAGGCAGTCAGCATCCATTTATGGTAATGGTGAGACACACAAACCACAGTGCCTGCCTCAGGCCCTGCTTATTTCCTTATTTTTTTCCCCTCACTGCAGCGTCTCTGTGTTAAACCACTCTTAAATGATTCTTTTTATCATTATTCTTATTCTCAGAATTGACCAGTTTTCAGTTATACGTGAGCCCTGTAATTGCAAGTCTTTTAATCACTCCATGCCACTAGAAGGTTGTGTTTTATTTTTATTTTCTTTTGAACTACTTTGACTGTTTCATAGTCTCCTTCATATTTGATTTATGGCTGTATTTGACTAAATCTGATCTAATTCCACAATGTTAAAACAGGACCCTGGGTTAACATCATACTGTAAGTTAATATTTCATTCTCCCCTGCTGTAACTTTGATCATTGAGACAGTGTTGATAGGCCATTATTAGTGAGTGATGGAGTGATTGCTAATGAGGGGGATATAGTATGCAGCCAAGCCCTAGTTGATGAAGTGTGATAGAAAAAGGAAGAAATTGTCCTACTAATGTGTAATTGAGTTTGAAAAGACATCATCATCTTGAGGTGAGGGACAATTATAGATGACCCCCTATTATTCTATTATTCCGGCAGCTTTTTAGATGTGAGAATTTTCATGTTTTCCATGTCACTTCCCTTTACGTTTAATAAGGGGCTTGAAGAGACAGGCCCTGCTGAGGTGGTAATTTCACAACTGATTTAAACATGCTCGGGTGTTCATTGTCTGTATTTCAAAAACTCTTATATCCAGAGACAGAAAGGGACAGACAGGTTGGTACTGCCATATAGTTAATGAGTTAATGATTGGTGAAACATATATCTATGTCTCAATGTATGTCTCTCCCTCTCAACCACCTAGCACCACCATAAAAAATGAACAGTTTATATGCCAGCATATTGCTGATGCTGTGAGACAGAGCTTAAAGGCAGGATATATTTCTTTAAAGAAGTCATTCATATAGACACACTACAGGCACAATGTTTATGTTGCGTTAGCAGTTAAATTACACAAGTAGTGACCTCACCATTTTCCTTCTTCATAAACAGCCACTTAACTTGATTACATCCTACTCACTTCTCTCCGCCGCTTGCAGACCTGTAAAAGCCTTTTCCACAACAGCATCCCGCTGCTACATTGTGATACTGTCTGGAAGATTAAATATAGGGATCACAGTTTCCTGGGCCAGACCACCTGAGTGGCAATGAGTCAGAATAGCATCACCTCCCTATCTGGACCACGCCACAGTACACTCCAGGTTCCAGACCAGCGGGAGTTGATCAGTCAGTGAGCAAGGCATTAATCTGCTGTGACACACTGACTCTCCCCTTGGAGGACGTCCGGTGCTGGGAAGCTGTCCAACGGCAATGCCCATTGCTGCTAGAGTAATGCAGGGTGTCAGAGGAGCTGGCATGGATAGAGGGATAGGGTTTGGAGGGATTGAGGTGAACGGACAGAAGGAGGACGATGTTTTGATGCTGGATCAGCAGAAGAGAGAAGAGGGATATAGGAAGGAATAAGAGGGATGGAATGTGGAATAGAGCGGATAAGGACTATAATTTAGTTTGAAAAGAAGCCGAGTTAAGCTGCAAGAGAGAGTGAAATCTTGATTGGATGGTCCTTTTCCTCTTTCATGTTCAGATTCTGTGGGAAGTGACTATACTATCTTTATAGGCATCAGAATCTTTTTATAGCAGTATCACAGTTTAGGGTTCAAATAGTTTATCAGTCATAGGCAGGTAATCAGTATACCATACAATGACTTCTGTCATTTCACAGAGGCAGATCCTGTAAAAGTTTTCCTTTGATGAACATTTTTTATTGAATTTACGCATTTTTTCTGATTTGTTTGTTTAGTGGCGATTACTTTTTTGCATGGTGGAACACCAATATGAATAACCAAGCTATTGTTTCTTAAGCAGCTATAATCAATATTTTTTTAATAACAATGTATCAAATGACAGCGTGAATGCAGTGTGACACTGTGAAAGTCATCACTTGTAGTGATGAACCTACAGAGAATTATCATCTGGACCTGCAGCTCCCCACTTGCTTTATGGCAAGTTAGTAGCTCATTGTTTAGCTGTCCTGCCTGCAACTTAACCTTTTTGTTTCCCTCACTGCTTTGTTATTGTCTTCTTCAGCTGCTACAGACATTTTTTTTTCAGCAAAAAAGCTCTAAAAACCCCACTATACCTACTGTGCACTAAACCTCAAACTAAAATAGTTACAGTGACTAGCTGGTGAACATAGTGGTGCATTTAGCAGCTAACAAGCCAGATATTTTTCTCAAGAGAGCAGAGCTTAAAGAGAGTCATTATTGGCCTCACATTTGCCAGGTGGCCAAAAACTGGATGTGTAAATAAGTAATAGTTTGCTAAGTTCACCATATCAATTTAAAACGTAATGATATGTCCATGATATAGAATCACAAATATTTCATAATATAAAAAGACTGTAGTTAATCTAATTAAAGTTTGTTTGTATGCATACTATTCAGTTGTTGTGAGTAAATTGAAAACAGCTCAAAAACTAAGTATTCACCTTTAAAGTTACCATGATCAGATAGCATTTTTTATATGGTATTTTCATCTGCTCAAGTTGTTTGAAGGAGTTCTTTAAAGACAAGGAGATACGTTCACATTGCTCTTGATTTTAAGTGGGATCGGTATATGCAGTCTTTTAATCACTACATCAATCAGTTTTGTGTTCCCTACAGATCCTCATCAGGGAGTGGCTTCTTTATGACAAGAATTATACCATATAAACCATAAATAACTTGGTATCTTCCATGCCACAGCTCATTTTACTGAGGTATCAAACATAATATTATTAAAATGGAATCTTCATTGAATCCAAATTGTTGCTACATCTAAACAGCTTCACACAAAATGTGGATGTATCATAAAAAGATTGTTTTACAAATTACACATTACAATTTTTGGACTACGTTAACATTAGGAAATCACTGTGGTAAATTGTTTAGAACAGTAACAGTAAGACCTTTCGCAGAGATGTAATAAAAATTCACTGAATTATTTTGTGTTTAAAATGTTCTTTTATGATTAAGAATAACAACAGTATGTAAAAGAATTCACCCCAAACGGGGCAATAACATTTCACATGTTATGCATTTAAATTATGCAGTTAAAATATTGCATACTTTTTTTTTTCCATGACATAATACAATATTAAAAATAATACTGAGTACCTAAACCGCAGTAGGTACACACTGTAGATGGTGTTTATATTCACTGAAAGGTAAATTCATAGATGAAAATATCCAGAATAATTGGTTTGTGTGCACAGGTCTGAGATATTATGAGACAATACATCTATTTATTGAGTAAAGGTTGGGACAAAAGTCCCAAGTCAGTTGTGGTGTATTAATGAAATGCTGTGCTAAGTGGTGAGATAAATCAAATAGCTCTTGTTTCTAGAGTCCCTTCTGCCTCCACCACCCAGTTTGTCTCCAAGGAATGCTAAGCATAAACATCAAAGCTGAAATTACATTAATCTAGCACTCTGATGTTGAACTTTGTTCCAGAAAGTTTCTTTCATATGAAAATACTGAAGGATTTCCTCTGCTTCTTTGCATGCTAATCGTCCTGGCCTCATGTTTACATAATCAGTGTCCTGCACTGGTGCAGTGACACCAGGGGGAAGGTTGGGAGAGTAATGGACCAATGCATATGCCACGCAGGGGATCAGGTGCACTGAAGTCATGGTTGCTGCACTACCCCAGGGCTTGGAAGAAAAAGGCTGGAGACCTGCTCCACAAATGTCAGAGAGAGCACCTGCTGCCATGAATAACTACAGAGATTACAGAGACAGGACACATGCCCACCTGCCGGGAGGGGACAAACAAGCCATGGTGCTTCACAGAAAAGTGAAGAGATTCAGGAAAACAGTGAACACACATATACAGCATGGTGGTTAATTACCACAACATTACAAACCAAGATTTGATTTTAATATTTCGAGTAATACTTTAAAGTAGAAGTAAATAGGTTTTTCAATTAGACCAAATATTTAGCCACTACAACACCACTGCTTTCAAATCCCATCAAGGTATTTTTTTCTCTAATTTGTCCTTCATAGGATTACTAGAAAGATCCCCTCTAATAGGTGGTTGTTAAGTTCATTGTGTAGTTTGTGGGACTCTTAACATTGCCTCGGTCTGTCTCTGAACCTGTTGGGAGTACAGCTGTCTGAGATTTCTTTGAGGTAAATCCGTGATTTTAGAGCAGCTGCTGACATTGCCAGCCAAGCTTTTTTCTGATAGTCAAGTAACTAAGAAAGAAAAAGTAGGAAAAAAAATTAAATAACTCTAAGATAAGAAGGAAAAGAATAGAAATCCAATTATAACTTTGGTTTGGTTTCACCAGAATGAAATTAATTTACAGTCTGCTAATACTAATTTCTCAGAGTGTTAAAACCTCTCTTTGTGAAAAAGTGACTTTGCCTGTTAAAATGAACACAGAATAGAAAATATATATAAGCCCCACATTACACATGCAATTTTGTGTAAAAGACAGCCTCAGACATGACCTCTTTGTTAAGAAAAGGTTTCAGAAATCGGTATAGTACAATAAACCACAACTATGGTGTCAAAGAACGTTGCTGCAAATTGAAGGATGTGAATATTGTACACTTTACAGGAGCTTATTATTCAGTATCACTAACCCAAACACAAGTAAGAAGACCAACAGTGCAATAATTTTCACAGGAAAAACACTGAAATATAAAACTGTATAATTATTTCTGACCTCACAGCTTCACCATAATTACTTGTTCTTGTTTGACTCTTGATTTTAAATTTATGTTGAGGGACAGATCTTAGCTAGCATTGTTGCAGTCAGTGACATCATACTGTAACCAGATGTTTCACTGAGTGGGATTTTATTACCTTTCCACCAACTTTGGCATGGCTCTCCTAAGAGTCCTTTGAAAAATTACTTGATTTGTGGTGTTTTCTTAAGTTGCTTGTCCAAATCATTGTTTTCCTACACGTCAACCTTAGTATGCCGAGAAAGAAAAAAATTCGCACTACACTTAACTTTAAAGCATTTCACTTTAAAATACCACCACGGGTATTCTTTTTTAATGTTTTTGGTATTCCACCATTCAATGCTTTGGCTGCAAGGCTGTGCTTGGCAAAAAAGTGGTTTGCTTGGAGAGAGGGAGGGCTGATGCTGATACATTTGGCAGCAGACGTGAGATTTTACACTGGTGCCACTACAGTACTCCCACCACTGCTAATCTAAAGCCTTGCAGAACGCCCAGATTCACATCATTAATTATTTGTTTGCAACAAAAATAGCAATACACCACCCCTCTCTGTAATCTCTCTTGACAGAATCACCATTGTGAAGAAAGATTATGTGAGAATTTCACTGCTTAAAGGTTGGGACCACTCTTGACAGTCAATCAGTGACTTGAATGGCAATTTAGCTGGAAAATGCATTTGGTAGATGTGCTCTTGTAAAAACAACTTATTAGGAAATTTGTTGGAAATTCATCTCTTACCCAAAGTAAGTATGCCTAAATACTGATTTAGCCATTGCAACACTGTACCAACTTTAAAATTTGGAACTTAATGTTAAATGGCTGGTTGCAAGAGAAGCTGGGTGAAAATAAAAAACTCCATGTTGTTCCTTTGTCTCTGTTGCCGTAGCCAGACATTGAAATGACCCATACTGGAAACTAAAAAGGACGGGTGTGTTTGCTCAGTAAATTACAAAAGCAAAACCTCAGCTACAGCTGCCTGCTTGGGGATATTGCTCTGAAATCTACACTGCATTTACTTCGGCAGAACACCACCATGTATTTGTCTTCATACAGAAAGCCAAACAAATAAATTAGTTTTTGACACACAACCAGAAGAGTGGAAACAGGGCTGCTGGTCAAAAAGAAGTCTCAAGATGCAGAAAAAGAAGCAAGCTGTGGTAAGAAATGCATAAATGTACATAACATACTGTTCGTGGTACTTAAGAAAGTGTTAGAAAAACCCAACTTCAGGTCCTTTTCCAAGACACAGTGACTGGGTCCGATGATCCTGAACATGTTGCGCTATGTGATTGTTTTGCTTGTACTGAAAACCATGTTCTTGCTTATTTAATTTGACACAGCCTTTAGGCCATTACTTTGGAGAGTTTCACATACTGTATGCAACATCACATGTATACATGGTACAAAGCTTAACCCCCATCAGACTGTTAACTGTTGTCAGTGGTACTTGCCCAATTGGTTAAAATCGCTAGGATTTGAGACCAAACAATGCAGATCAGAAAAATGTTATCACGAAAAAAACTCCTGATAGCTCGAAATTGTAATTTCATGCAGTGCATTTCAACTATCAGATGTCCATCTAGGCATCCTGCCTCTGCCTCGTCCGTCTGGCCTGTTAAAACACCAGTCAATTCTTCAGCTGGATTCAGCACAGAGGAAGGGTTTGTTTGTTTTTCATATCTGCCTAGCACAAGTGTGTGGTAGGTTGATGGCTGTATAATCCTCATTTGAGGATTTGTGTAAATTTAGGCTCACCACTCTGATATTTGTGACTCCAGCGATCCACAACCCTATGCTTTTCCCAAAGTGAAAAAGACTGTATGGGTGGTACTACATACTGAGTACAAACTTTAACTGCAAATGCAGCCTGATGGTGAAGACATATAGGGGTGCAGAGGGCAAGAGGGGCACCATAAATCAACATCTATGTGAGCTGCCACATTTAGTCTGGAGTGATGTCTCCTCAGCATCCCAAAGGCACTGGATGCAGACCTCATAGCACTTCTCCTGCTCCATGACAGTGGGCATGATTGCATGTTTAACAACAACGCTAAGAGAAAACATTCTTTCATTTCTCTCTGTCATATTGTTCTTTTTGTTTTTGTTTTTAGGATGTACATTGCATTAAATGTGTTATGGGGGTAATGAGTTCGCTAACAGTCTGGGCACAATGCAGAGTACTCCACCAAAAGTGTAATTAACCGCTTACTAGTTTTGAAGGTGGCTGTGAAAAGTGTGTTGCTAAGAGATAGCACTTGCGGTCACCTTCAAATCACAAAGGTTTGAATGGATTCCAACAATCCAGGAAATAAAACAAAACATAAAACTTTTCAAACTACCCATGCAGCATATGCTGTTTCTCTGCTGGTAATTTATTGGATTTGTCTAAAACACATGGGTCGGGATCTTCAAAACAGCCCTTTTATCCTTTGTGGTGCTGTCACAAATGGACCACAGATATGATAACCCTTTCTTAACAGGTGTCCCCTCTTTCCTTAACCCAACACTTTTGACTTGCACACTATTAAAAATCTGTACAGTATTTAGGCCATGAGCCACAAAAATATAACCCTAATCATTAATCATAGGTGAGTGTTTCCATTTTATGCCTTGCTCCTCGTTTGAGATCGTGTTTGGTGAGAAAACCTGTTACATTGTAAGCTAAATCCATTTTATTTTCCATTTGTAGTTGCTATGACACTACCTGACAGTTTGTACAGTTATGATGCTCTCTCACTGAAGACTTAGTACATCATTCTTGCCTGGACGATGACAGCGGGGCCAGCCCTATAAATGTGAATGTCTGTCACTGACTGATTGACTGAGCGCTGAAGTTACAACATTGACCGTTGCTCTCTCAGAATGAACTGACAGGAGGAATATCTATTACATCATCAGGGGGGTGTTTACAGGCAGGGTTGCGAATTTAGTGTCTTTGTCACTAGATAACTAACTTTTCACACCTTTTTAGCAGTTTTTTTTTTTTTTTTTTTCAAAAAAAGCAAATCAAATCAAAACAAATCTAGCTCCTTTTTGGACAAATCTAAGGCGTGAGGTCATTCAGTTGACCAGAGGACAAAGACATGATTGAGCTTCTATCTTTCTCTCTGAGGGATCATATTACAAGTACATATAGCCGAAATCACAGGACAGCCGTTGTCTTTAACTTATGTGTATGGTGAGTTTGTCTGACGACACTGCAGATATAAAATCAGGATTTTAGCAGTGCAGAGCAGCAGCTGGAAGTGACTGCTGGTTAACATGTGGTCTTAATGGGCGGTCTTTTAGTCACTATATCATACTTGTTCCATTGTCTGACGACAAAAACAGAAAAACATTTAAATGAGAACAGCTTCATTGGTAATTTGGCTGTATTAAAAGACTGTATACCTGAGCAATTAGCATATTCCATTATCTAGCGATATTTAGCAACTTTTCCAGCTGGCTTGAGCTACTTTCCATTGAAAGTAGTTGTTTGCAGCGGTTCCACATCAGTTTTCAGCTATGTCCTCAATTTCGCACATTGACCATACACAGTCCAGCCATTTACTTGGTTTTGACTTAGTCTTGCTTATTTATTAGAAGCATGCATTAAAATAAAACTACACAATAGTCTAACTCTCTCCTCAGAAGACAGAATACTGTATGTACTGTTTCAAGATTTCTGCATATACAATACTTCTTCATCCCAGTGTAAATTATGGTTTGTGGTTCAGGATCCAAGGGAACTGATGGACATTGTGGCAACACAGCTACTGTGATATATAGAGCCTGAGGAGTGCCAACTCGTCCTTAATTTGAATTACAAAAAAATTAACATCCTGACAGAGTGTGTGTGTGTGTGTGTGTGTGTGTGTGTGTGTGTGTGTGTGTGTGTGTGTGTGTGTGTGTGTGTGTGTGTACTTCTCTATGTGAGAGAGAGTGAAACAGTGATGGAAAAAAAAACTTTCCTGCTCCTAAAGTCCATTTTTCTAGTTTTCCCAGCCTGGTATCACCAAGTGGTATATGAATAAAAAATCAATTACTTAAGTCATTTTGCGTGTTATCACTACACATTTTTACATTTTCACGTCATTTCACACCATTTATTCTCTACTGATTTATAATGTGCAGAGACCCTAACCCCTAACCATAATCCCTAACCCTATTATCATCATAATCGGCGAACCATCTCACCTTAATGTTTCGTTTCAACAGGCTGTTTTATTGGTAAAATTCTGGTTGTACACCACCTCTTCAAAATGGCAGTCTAAGGGGACTAAATGGCATTCAGTGACACATGATATGTCCTTAAAAGTGGCGTTCTATTTATATGCCATCCCATGATATAACTTGGTATGATGGTTTTCCATCATACTAGATATAAGATGGTATTATACTGTACATCTTTACTATTGCTCTTACACGAGACTACAGCTCGTGTAAGAGAATTAGAGTATGATCCCTTCAGATATTTTACTTTCATTCCAGAGGAGAGGTTTTTTTGAAGAAAGTTGGAGGTTAAGCTAACCATACGTTGACTGCCTATCAAAAAAAAAAGAAAAAAATCCAAACTCTGCATTGCTGCTTCTGAACAGCCCATTAGTTAAATCCCTACCCGCTATTTTAAAATACACTTGGGTCAAACTTTCAATCTGAGTAGAAGCCAACCACCATCAATATTAAGAAGGAAAGTCATAATGCATAGACCTGTTTTGCAAATTCAAATTATGTTAATTTATCAAACACGTTGACATTTTTTCTTATTTGGCACAAAACTTGTAACATACTGGTTCTCTTTAAAGCATTTTTCTTCAAATTAGAGTATGTCAAACTGATGACTGATTAAATTACAGGACAATTTTTTGCATCTGAATTGTAATAGCCAGGGTAAAAGGTCTGTCAGTTATTCATGCCAACCTCATCTGGGACTTGAGCAAGCATTTGGGGTTGGAAAGCAATTTAAAGCATCAGAGTGCAGTCAGTGAATGCGCCCAAGCTCTTTGTCATGAGGAATTAGCAGCAGCTTGTTTAATGTCTTTAGGATTATGATGATGTGAATGGTAATTACAATCATGGTAATGATGATTAAAATGTGGATGCCTCCAAGGTAAAACAAAATGAGAGAGAGAAAGCGGCTGTAAATGAATTGGTTTTTAAATGATCACCTACTATTGGAATACTAGATATGCTAAAGACTGATTAGCTTTTGTTTGATCAATGCAAGACTACATTTGTGTCAAAGGATTGTAGAATCCCCCCAGCCTTCATCTCTACTCTCCTCTGTTGTCATAGAAGGTGCCATCTTCCTATCTCTGTTACAATGCTTGTTTCCATGTTTCTTTAAGAGAATAAATGGCTGTGACATCCTTTCTTAGTGTAGTATTGTGTTCACATATTCAGCTGGTGACCTAAGCAGCATGTTGACAGTCATCAAAGTTGACTAGTGCTGGGCTGTCTGTGCCCAGCAGTTGTTTTGTTATGTATGGGTTGACTCATGAAACATTCCTATGAATTATGCTTTAACACCAGGAAGACCAACCATGAAGTGATGGCTGTTTGGAGTCTTTGGATTCCAAACACCATCTCATGTTTTCAGGATGTGCAGATGTTTCACTTCTTGACTTTTCGTCAAACCAACATATTCTGGGACAAGTACTTACAGATAATTACAAACATGCAAGGAGAATGATTTGATTGTTTTTTACCCCCTTTCACTAGACATATATATATATATATATATATATATATATATATATATAGATGTGCTAATTTTGACTGTTAGGGACACCGTAATGTTGTGCCAGAGTAATTCAAAAGAATTTACAACAGCCAAGAGATGTAGCTTCTGGTTAATAAATTACAATAATGGCACTCACTTACTATTAAAAATTCAAATGAAACCTTTGAAGTTGATCTAGAGTATATTGTTCTGTCCATTCTACTTACTTGAAATGCTGTGCTATTTGCCAATGTTGACACACATCAACTCTCTAAGAAAGCAGCAATTTTATCATATTTGCTCCTGCCACGTCTACAGCACTGTATTACTGCTTGTGTCTTTATGGTGTGTCCAGTGTGTATGTTATTGACGTGCATCAAATCACAGAATGTAATGTAGTTGACATTATGAACCCCCAGATTTAAACATCATTTTATTACAGATCAGTAAAGTTTCATCCCACAGTTGGGATCCAGACAAAGTGTTACTTAGGAATACAGCTTTTGGACAGTAATCTGAGGGAAAACAAGGGCTCCACCATCATCTTATATCCTTTACAGTTGGTAGTTTTAGTGATTTATTTAACAAATGAATAAAGAGGAGTGAAAGTTTTTGAGAATATTTTAATTTATCTGTTATGAAAACAGCAAATGTGTTTTATCATACAACAGGAGTGTGTAAAAATGGACTGAAAGGTTATTTTATTTCCTTTAGCAGATGTCTAAAAGAGAATCCCAAAAGAATCCCGAAAGCCTATCACTCTTTTCCTCCATGTCTTTTTAGCCATGATACTAGCTGATCACTGTCAACATGTTTGGGACCCAGCAGTATAAGGTGCAGAGGTTTGTAATGTGTTTCATCCCAGCATACTCGTGGTGAAAGTACTTTATGTAGTGCAGGCAGGTTTGAATTGTATAGTATATTCCTGGCTTTATTTATCTTGGCAACTCAGCCTGCAGGTCCGGCCTATCCAGAGGTTCCCCAGATAACAGTGAAGACATTTGTTTTCCCCCATTGACTAGCTCAGGTAGAAATACATTAGTCAGTCTTGAACGCTTTTTTGAACACTTTTAGCAGAATATTACACACACACCAGCCTACATGGCTGTAAAGTCAAGTGTTAACGGGACATTTCAGGGGTTTAGCAGAGCATGGAGTCAGCCGGACTAAATGCTGATGACTGGTCAAGGCCTACCGATTGTGTTTCTGTTTTTACTTTTTCATGTGTTTTGTATAGAGGTTTTTTTTTTAAATGTTTTCTTATACATTGTTAGTATATAATTTTTGACCGTTGCTCTTTAGTTATACAACCGATTCCTTAACTAGACCAAAAAACACTGAGGTACTATAATGATTTATGGGATGATCGTGGGTCCTAACTATTGTAGAAAACAAAGAAATGCACTCAGTAAACTCAATTCAAAACACTGACTCAGCCATCAAGGACACACAACAAAGAGAACTGTAGAACTTAACGTGGCTGTGTATAAAATTTTTCATTATATAGGGAATTCTATGCAGAAGACTATTGGTGTGTTCTGTGCTTGGTGACCAAGATGGTGTTTTAAAAAACATATTTCTTCCCTATGCATACAATCATCATAATCTTAACTCAAACACATTTTGTGATTAGTCATTGCACAAATCTCTCATTTCCTGGCTCCTGTTTCTAAATGACAACTTCTCATCACTGATCTCTTCAAGGTTGTGTAACAGTGGCGATGTGGCAATTAAACAGTGTGCCAGTGTATCATATACACATCTGTTGGTATGCCACATTCTGTCTGTTTAGCACAATGGCCTACGGCCTTCCATCCCTGTTACTCTTGCCATCCATTTCTCACTTTCTCTGTCTTGGTTTCTTGAGGCATTGAACTCACATCAACACAGGATTGTCTTCCTTATAGCTGGTGCACTGGATTTTCCCCCTGTTTGGACACCCGAGTAATGTATTTATAGTCAATGTAGGATTTTAGTTGTATAAAAAGCATTTTGCTTCCTGTAAAACTGAAGCAATTATTTTATTGTATTATATTCCCTTGTGCAAGTTCTTTGCTATGCGTAATAAAATATTTGAGTTTGAGGGGCTCCACTGAGGGGCTTCACTGACATACTATCAGCTGACTCTAAATAGGTTTCAAACAAGTCGCCAATTAATTACTGAAGACAGGCTAAGAGGCTGTCTTAGATTTCAGCACTTTTTTTCATTGCCCTGCTCTTTTTACAATTTTCCTTTCTGTTAGCACAGACGCTACTGTGACTTTTGTCTTTTCTTTTTTTTCACCTACACAATTTGTATGAAAATCATACTGATGGATCCAATAATACTAAACGCAAGCACATGTAACTTATCCAGTGATGAAAATTATAATCAGATGATGCTAAATTATGAAAAACACATAAAAACACACAAATATTAGATACATTTTTTGCATGACGTAACCCATTCCTAAAACCTGGTATCGATGCCAATCTCTTCATGTGCCAGCTGACATAAAATGTCACCGTTCCTCTCCCCCTGGCATCATTTTAAATCGGCAAAGCAAACATTGATGTTGTCTGGCCCTAGAGAAAGAGCGAGCAGATGTGGGGAAACTGCATGCCAGTAGGATCATGGGGGTGTGACAGTAAGGTGTATCAAGAAGATGGCAGCAGGCAATGGACCAAGACATCTCTTGGGTGGAGCTCTAGCAGGCCAAAAAAAGGCTTCATAGTATAAAATCTTTGTGCGGATCTGATTTTGAATGTAATGCTGCAAGATCTTTCAACATCTTTTTAACATAAATATTTTGAGAAAAACACTTAATGATTGAGTGGTGAGGTCATAATATAAGTTTAGCATTTTTATCAGTGGAACCACAACAAAAGAATTAATGGCTCTTTGAAAAACTTACACAGTCTCCAGTTCTTTAAAATGATTATGTTTTGACCTTTTAAATGTTGGCATTTAAATTGTTTTGTATTTATTAGGCTTCAGTATTATCCTGTACAAACTCAATTAATTTAACACGCTATCTGTTTATTCATGGTAGCAAAAACACAGGAAGAAGAGGATGTTTAAACATTGTGACGCTTGGTGGATTGTGTTTCATGTGAGTGCTGTACATTTTGATGAGGTCCCAATTATTTCCATTTAACAAGTTGCAAATCTTTATAAATGCAACTAATTACATGCCAATCTCCGTGTACAATCCAACCTGCAATTATGAGGTGTTATCTGTGCCCTGAAAAATGCCTAACCTCATGAACCAGCTGTTCAAGGCTCAAAGCTGAAACCAAGCCCAGCTAATGCGAAATTGATAGAAAGCTGTAATTGTGTGCCACATTCCAGCTGGCATCTTGCCCTGGAAGAAGACACATCCTATCCCCCTGTTTGGGTCCTTAACCAGATCTGCCTATTTCCTCTCTGCACATGGCTAAACATTTAACCTCGTCAGTGACTTTTGTGTTAGAAAAAAAATCTGGGCATGGCTAGAACAGCAGTGGCACTCCTCCAGGCAGGATCAGTGGTTGTCGCTCATACTCAAAGATCAGTAAGAACTAAGGCCTGTCACTGTGATGGCACCGGAGCTCTAGGGGACACAGGGCACATTGACACAGGTGCAGGTTTTATTTTTTATTTTTTTCCTGTCATGCCAGACACCAGCAAATAATTTCTTACGTTTTCTGCTCTCTGCATGTGTGTGAAGCCCCAGATTGTAACACGTTTTCCATTTTGGTGCTAATACAATTTAGGGGTCTTTTGTCGGCTGGTTTTACTGGTATGGAAGTTGCCTTTTTTAGCATTTTCAACGATATAATCTCAACATCTACTGGACAAAAAAAAGAACTCTTTGTGACAGTATATCATAATTGCAGGTTGGATTGTATATTGGGAAAATATGAATATGTGATGATGTACTTTATGTTTCAGCACTTAATTGGTGCCAGTATACTATGCCGCATTTCCAATACCAAAATCTATGCCTGTTTGTCGTGTATTGTTTTAGGGTAATTTCAAAATACTGTATATCCAGTCCTTTAAGTTGTAGTCCATTGGTTTGATATATGTACCGTATGTATGTATGGATGGATGGATGGACCAGCAGTTTGATGAACATTGACTATATTTTAGCTCTTCCGTGTAATAGAATGGGGTCATTTCCTGTCAAAATTAGTGTGCCATATTTCCGATATGTCTGCTCTGTATTTTATACTTAAATTTACCTCATGTTTAGTCTGTCTCCATACTCAAGAGAGCTGGCATGATAAATTGGCAGTGGCTGCAACCCAGTTTTCCTCAATTTAGGAACAACAGTGCCTCCTATGGTAACAAATGGCAGTGCATAATCTGTGCCTTCCTCTCCCCCCTCCTTCTCAATCTCAATTGCTTTGTTTTTCTTATTTTGGGGCAGAGCCGTCGGGCTTTTTGGGAGAGACACGATGCAGCTCAGGTTTGCAAATGTGTAAGAGAGCATGAGGAATGCTGTTACAGTGTTGAAGGTAAAGAAAAAAAACATTGGAAGAAGCTTTGGGTAAGAATGGAGTTTTGTGAGGCAGGGAGAGAAAAGCAGTCATCAAAGGAAGTAAGAATTTCTTTTTTTTAATTCACCAAGAGTTTGTCTGGCAACACAAGTGAATACAAATGAAGGCCAGCATTGCATTTATCATTGGATAATGGAAGTGTTTGAAAGTGAAGCACATACTGTAGCAACCATGCTATTATAATATTGTCTCAGCATATTCTGTATGCTTTCTGCTTCTCATAGGGAAAGCTCTATGCTGCAGGTACTTTTTCAACAGCAACTTCTTCTCGGTTCCCGACCTATTTTAATATGTTTGCTCTTTTAATGCAACAGTTATTGCGTCGATTTAAAAAAATATATATTATGGTAAAACTGCCAAATTACGTCTCCCTCCAATTTGAGGCTCAAAAGGCCTTTCTACTTGAGCAGCTTTTCAAACTAATGTTGAACTTTGTACTCTCACTTTCATCCCTGCTGCCAATTTATTTAATGTAAATATCCTGTTCACATAAATGGCATGGTACTTAAGAACAAGAACTCTGTAAGACCAGCAAACATCAAGTGGATTCTTGATTTGAGTACCACATTGGGTGCTTTGAGTGGGTTGTTTTAAGGACCCTAAAAACTCTCATTCCAAATACCTAAATCTTGCAGCTCTGCCTCTTGTCCAGGGAGCATTTTTTATGGAGCTTAGCAGTTTCTCAGAAGTCTTCTTTCATTTTTTGACAATATCCCCAATGGATGTCAGCATTTTCCCAATCATCCAGAGACTGAGCCTGGTTGCTGTCTTGCCTTCACCCCCTTGAATTGCTGAAAGGTTTCCAGAATATCTTAGGCTGTATGATCCGAGCCATTGTCCATTGCCTTTCCAAACTTCTCCCTCATCATGGCTTTTGTTTCAAACCTGCAGAGAGGACAGCTTCCCTCACCCAATGTCAACAAGCAATTTCTTAGGTTGCCACCTTGGCAAGCACTTACTCTGGCCACAGCATGTGGCAGCTGTCCATATGTCCTACTCTGGCCAAGGATCTTGTCATATGGGTCTTGTTCTCTGGAGCGTCTGAGATTTCTGATCTTTTCATTTTTGTTGTACTGTAGCAATTTATATCAATATATATTTTTTTTTATAATATGTAATTGAGGCTGATGACATCCAGTTCAAAAGCAGTGAATCTGCAAATCCCTGAGTTGAAAGGAGCCTGTATTTGCCTGTGCATAAGCAAAGATATACTGAAAATAAATTTTTTTATTTATGTATTATTTTTACTTACACTATTTAATGTTGGGTTCAACCCAATTTTTAACTTATTCCAAAAAGGAGCAGGGCCAAAGTGCTACTGGATCTTATTATTATTAATTAAATGCATGATCATGACACACTAGTTTGCATGCCAAGCTTAAATCACAACAGAAAATGTCAGCATGGCAGAAAGTGCTATGCACATTGACTGTGAGGGAAAAGGACTCCTGGCCAAGTGTGCAAAATGTTCAGTGTCCTGAAATAACTGTCTGTTTTGTAAAGGAGAGCCTCACTTAGATTCATGTAAAAAGATGAGAAGCAAACTACTCAAGGAGAAAATAGAATTTTTGCAAGGTAAGAGGTTGTGTTTCTGATGTGTGAAGCATGGTCGTATGATTAAAGCTTGCAAGGAGAAACTGTGCTGACAGGCATGTTCCTTGATGTATCCCACAGTTTTACAGATGACAAAATGAGATGATGCAGGTGATCAGGTGGGTAGCATTAGCGGTCAGAAGCTTTGTTATGTGCATGAAGTGAAACTTGTTGACTTGCCTTGAGGAACAGTCACTGTAGGAGCACTTAGTGTTTCCGCATAAAAAACGTGGAACAGTAAACAATGGAAGAACAGCTATATCACTGAACCTTTTGCCAGGATTCAAATTAAACCAAAGAAGTTGGCAAACTATAAGGTTCAATAAAATAAGGGCTATTTCCATGCACAATAAATTAGATTTAAATATGACAAGCTTACGGTAACAGCAGTAGATATGGTCTTCTGTTGTGGCAGCACAGCCCAGATTGCAACCATAGATTTTCAAGTGTGGAATACCTGGGAGATAATGAGTTAAACATTGGACTGAACCCACACCAGTATATAATGACAGAATTATCTATAATTTATTATTTCTCACATCAACAGAAACTCCAGTAGTGTATCAAAATACATCCACTCCTAAGATGGCACTAAAAAATAATAATGATAATTATTAGGCAGTGCAGTGGTTGGGAACATCACCACAATGAAAATAAAAAAAACTATAAAAATAGATGTTCCGACTAGTCTATGGTTTAGTCAAGAGGTGGGCGATGTGAATACTACCCCCCTAAAAAAAAACAATGTGTCCATTTTGACTTGTCTTTGTGGCTGAAGTGGAATAAAAAAAATGGATTGCAGATATAAACAGGTAGTCCCTTTCCAAATTGAATCATGTGAAGCATAAAGGAACCATATTATTATATTTGATTGTACCAAGTGTTCCCTCCATGATACACCCTTATCAATGCTAATCAAATGCCAAGAACACATGCAAACACATGCACTTTTAAAAATGTGTCAGCAATGCCTATCACCTGTAGAAAAGCTAATATGCAGGTACCAGTGTTGCTGTTGTGAGGGAGATAAGGCTGCATGGGAGTGCTGTGTTTGAACCTCAGATAGCTATAGTGATGACTTAATTCTCTTGTCGGTCTCAGTCCTGCACTCGCCGACCTTTCTTTCAAATCCCTTTTCTCAACCACTGTATTTGTCAAAGTCCTTGGTGTTGTGACCTGCTGCCCATGGTGATAAAAT
Organism: Xiphias gladius; assembly: GCF_016859285.1. NCBI lineage: Eukaryota > Metazoa > Chordata > Actinopteri > Istiophoriformes > Xiphiidae > Xiphias > Xiphias gladius. The sequence goes on along the minus strand of NC_053407.1, from coordinate 12,588,220 downwards.
CAAATTCATTCAATTTGTGGCCACTTTTCCCACCTGTATCCCGATGCATACACTCACAAGTATCTTCAATAAAGTTTATGTATGGTAATAAAGGAGCATCAACTATTGTATATAATGTGTAAGGTTTGACTTCATTTTATCAGGTCTATTTCTTCTAATGCTATTTCAGCATTAGTATTTTTCTTGCTAGGTCGTGTATTGCAGTATTGTATTAAAAATTAAAATGTGTTCTACATTGAAATGTGCACAAGATGCATTGGGTTTTGTTTGTGAATGTGTATGTAATGTGCACTGAAGTGTGTCTAGCCCCAGTGTCCCTTGGGTGCCTGCCCTCCATCATCCTGTTCCCTACAAACACAGCAGCACAGGTGAAAGGAGGTGTATGCGTGGGGGGCTGTATTATTTATCGGTTCTGATCCATGTCAATGCTTTGTGCCCATTTCCCTGTGACATTTCAGAGGTTGAGAAAAAAGCAACAAAACAACGTAATGGAGAGAAAGACCTTCAGCACAGCACAATAGAGCTGAAAGAAGCGTGACGGATGAAGCAAATGCCTCGATTACCACTCACAATTGCATCTCTTCCAATCGCCACCTATCTGTGCAGCCTGGTGTGCAGATCACATGTGCAAGTGACTGGGAACACAACAGGATACCAGGGCTGCTATATTACAAGAGCTCCTCGTAATTATATGAGAGATATATTATATGGGATTCGCTTTCATCCTCCTCATCCCCTCTTCACAGGCTTCTTTCATCTGTCAAGTCTAATGAACAGATGTTGCTCAGCTGTTGGAGTCAACATGATGGACTGAGTTGCTGGCAGGCACATCCTTCTGCTGAGGGAAAGGAGGGGGTCATCTGGACAGTGAACAGCATGCCGGGGTGCCTTGACTCCTCTGTGTTTCTCACCTTCTTTCTTCCTCATCGCTGCCCTCATCTTTGACATTCGTCTTTGACATTCCAGCCTGAGCCCCTCCCCCAGCACTCCACCACCCACGGTCCTGTCCATCTTAGCCCTGGTCAGCCATTCTGTTCGACTGATCATTTACCTGTAATGTGCCCTTGTCCACAACTGGAGAAGCCAGGTGGTGAAAAGGTCAAAATATTTATTATAAGGTCAACAAGGCCTCTGAGCGGCGAGTGAGGGAGGAAGGAGAGGAAGGAGGGATGTGAAAAATGAAGGTTCCATCAAAAGCCACTCAGAGAAATCATACAGTACAAGCAACTGTGTTGAATGGAGAAATCCAAAGAGCTCTCAGACATTTTATTTCTGATATTAGATATTCCAATACAGATTCATAAACATGAACAAGTCTCACACAATGCTTCCCAGTCTCCTGCTGCTTCACTTACAGTGAGAGGTTGATACACACATTTTGACAACATCCAGTAACACACATTCAGTGTCTATTTAGACACATTTCTGCGCCTTCCCCTGTTTGACATTATGGTAGCACAGAATTTATTGAAATGTTTAATCAAACTCTGTATGAGTCCAAACATCTTTCTTTCATTGTTTTCTTTTTTCTTTCTTGCTTTCTTTTCTTTTGCTCTGGTTTTACAAATGGTCTCACATATCAAAACCAAGCTTAAGTGTAAAGCAATACCATACTTTGTCATTTGGAGCAGATGTGGTGGGGCACATTCAGGTTAACAGCAGGCTTCTTCACAGCCAGTGAATAGTTTTTCTAGTTTAGGGGGTCAATAAACCAGATCTGTTGACTTGTTGCACCACCAATGCAATGAATAAACAAAAAGAGTAGCAACTGTATACCCAGTGTCAAATTTCCCGGCATTTCTAAAGAAGTAAATTTAACAATAAGGGAAAGAGAGAATTGCTCATGGCAAGCGATTAATGATTAAGTTTAAAGATCATGGTTGTGGCAGAAATACTGTTGTTTAGGGTTCGTTACGGTAAGTCAAATGAAACTCTTGGTTAGGATTAAGGAAAGACTGTGGTTTCTGTCAATAAAAAATCAAACATTAATCAGAGGTCACCAGGGGTGCTCCCTTGGCTTAGGGGTTAAGACACCAACCATGAAGGGCAATCACTTCGGATCCAGCCAGGGACCTTTGTTGCAATTCTCAGTCCTTTGTTTTCTGCTATCTCTCCATTATTGCTGTCAAAAAAAAGCATAAAATGCCCCCCCAAAAATAATAATAAGAAGAAAAATTGCAGGTCCAATATGGATGTAGATGTAATTCCTAGGGGCTGAGCTGGGTTAAAATACGGTTAAGGTTGTTTGAGTTTTGCAAATACCAGCAAAATGTAAGAAGTTTGGGCGACAAGCTGGGACACACCTATCCACACTTATACAGTCATGTGATGCAGAGCTCATATTAATGTTAGAGCTTATTTCTAATGCAATAACAGAGCTGGTTGATTCTAAAGTTAGAGGAGAAGGAGAAGGTGACAGGTCTATCATAATCTCCCTGTAACAGATCAGCACCTGCTCCCACACCTGCAGTGAAAATTGTTCTTGTATTCATGGAGCAGCCAGCACACAGGAGTGTGTGCACATTTTCAGAAACCTTTTGACATTTGCCAAAAAAGTGTTCCAGACATACTTGACCTGGGTTTATCAAATCTGTCAAAGGCAGTACAATTGAAGACATTTTTTTTTCCCCGAAATGAGTGATAATAACACACGATGCCTATTTAACACACAAGTTCCTTTTTAGTAGTGGGGTGGCAGATGTTAATCGATAGCTGTAACTTTATCCTTTACTATACTTTCCTTACTGGACCACCTTACCTAGGCATGTGGTGGCCTTGGCAGACTCACATTTTCCCAGTTTAGTGAACCATACTCAAGCCAGTCCGCAAAACATCTTTTTCATTGTCGCATTCCCTGTTTCCCTGTCTTCAGCAGAAATCACTGATGCTCATAGTGCTGCATGTCCTCAGCCAGTGTTACTGTGTAGCTATAGGCCGTGTCTTGTTTGTCATCATTGCTTTCGCCACATTTACAGTGTCCTCAACAATATCTTATTCTGCTGGGGTAACATCCGACAAGCATCCTTACCAGTATAGTTTGGATCAGACGTCACTGCATTGCTCTAGCAGTTGCTCCAGCGTGGAATATTTTGGACTCGTTTTTGATCAGGGGAATTTTGGTAATAATGCTTTTGGCATAAGCTCTCTTTTTTTTTTCTTTTTTTTTTGATGACCCATCTGATTTTGCACAGTAACAGCAACATTGGACCAAGCGTTAACACACAGCTGGCCTGTATTGCAGCTTTTGCTAAGGCTGCTTCCAATAACTGTCAGGCTTTGACACATTCTTCTGCTGTAGATGTAAAAACCTGCAGAGAGAGGGACAGCATTTGCTCACAGATAAAAGTGAATATTGGCTTAGAAGCTTCCACAGAGTTTTGTTAAAGTATCAAAAGAGATTTAAATACCATGTAGAGGTCAAAGTGCTTCTTTTGGATGACTAATATACTATAGTAGCTTGTTTGATTGCAGCCTAAATTAGCTTTAATTAGTTCTTTAAACTTCAAAGTTCAAAGTGTTCTTGACCCTAATCACAAACATTACCACACTTGATCGTATTGTGACTTTTCAATGGATAATTTAGATATGAAATTATTTCCAATGTCAGATCACAAGGGTTTCATTTTTCATAGAATTCAGTCTAGTTTTATACCCATTTGACATATGATATATGATTGTCTACTGAAACATTTTAGAAGTCCTTATTTGGCCTCTCCGGAGTTGGAGTTGCTCCTCTTAGAGTCAAAGAAAGTTGCATAAGAAAATGTGCTCTCTGATTAAATGACCAGGCCACATTCTTGGCCTTCTCTAAGAATGCTGAAAACATTACAAATGAAAACTGTAACATTCACAGTGTTACCTCAGGATTTATTTTGAATTTTACAAACTTTCATAACCCATAACAACTCCTCCAATTGTTTCCTTAATATTTTACCATTTGAAATAGGTTACCGGAACTGAATTGAGACTATATGTCACATATCCTTCATTTAATCAGTTTTGCTACAGGCCTCCCAATGAAGTCACATGGTTGGCTGCCAGTGATCTGACGCAGAGGAGTGGAAATTTTACCATGACACCGATTTCAGCCACTGCCGTCTCTCTCTCTCTCAGCTTCTTTCATTCCTGAGGGTCCACCCCAAGATGATGCAAATGCACAATCTCTATCTCAGAGCTCAGAGTGACCACAGAGCCTATACATTCTTTGCTCTGGACATCAAACTGAATGTGAGGGAATTCCCAATGTCATGGCAGATGTTGCACATAGGAGCTCACAAAGCTCTCTCTCTCTCTCTCTTTCTCTCTATCCCTCTCTCCCTCTCTCGTCCTAGCTCTCTCGCACTTTCTCTCTTTCTATCCCTCTCCCTTTCTCTGTCACTCTCTCACCACAAATGACAGATGTGATCCAGAAAGAAGAGCTACAGAGACACGACACTGTGCTGTGGGAAATACAACTGGATCACATCAGACCTCATGAAGCAACAGAACAACAGGGGTGAGAAATGGGAAGTTTAAATCACGGGGAATTAAAGTTTAGTTTTTGCAACAGACAATGTTCAAGGGTCACTTCACCTCACACTTCACCCCATTAGTGTTCTCCACTGGACAGAAGAAGGCTGTTTTTTCTCTCTGTGTTAGTGACACTGAGATGTTCTAGTTGTAGCCCACCAGATTGGACATCTGCATAATTATTGGAGGTACATAATTATTGGAGGTACATCTTTGAGACCTCAAACCATTTTTTTCTTATTTAGTGTTACAATATAAACTGTATTTAATATATTGTATTTTAATATACATTTTTAAACTATTCAGTTCTTCTTTAAGAAACAAAATAATAATAAATTACATTGACTGGGACTGTGTGTACAGACCCTAAGGTCTTAAACTTATTTTCCTTTAATGGATATTTTCCACAAGTCCACATGGCTTCAAACAGTATTGTGTTTTGTCACTGCTCTTTTAAAATTCAAAGCCATTTGTCTCTCCCCCATCATAAAAGAGTCTTGATCCTGTGACAGATATAATAAGGTATTTTGGCTATGACAGGACAACAAGGTAGCTCCATCCATGTGTTGACTGACCGCTGCTTTGTCAGCATTAAGGTGCAACGGCAGGGCTGGTATTACTCATGCAGAGCACTCAACATGATGTAAACGAGTGGTAAATCAAGAATACTTCCTTATCACATACATTGCGGTGCAGTATCATATGTTTGTTACTTTTGAATCTTTAAATCTTAATGAAAACCAACTGCATTTCACTTCAAAACAAATAAATAAATAGATAAACATCTGATGTCAGAGTTGAAAGAGTGACAGGCTCCATATCTTGAGGAGTAATCCGACTGACTGACTGATAAGGCCTTTCAATTTCCTCTGGACTTTCGTCGGTCTCTATAGGAAGTTCAAACAATGAGAGGTGTGCAGGGGGAGTCCATGTTGTCCCTTATTCCCAATTCAATATGAAATGCAATTGCTTTGTCTCACATTTTACTCCCAATCTGCCATACTCGACCACCTTACACATCTAATATCATTCCTGAGCAAAGAGCTCCCCTGATATGTTGAAAGAGAGATTGAAGATAAGGGATGAAGAGATAGCACTGTGCTACGGCATGAAAGGATGACTGAAATAGATGTGGCCAAGTATAGAGTAAGGACTCTGTAAAACATTGTAGGCTAATAGTTTTAATTTTTATTAGTACCAATAACATTCCTATTTTAATGTTCGAATCAGTCAGTTTAGTGAAAATCACTATATTCATATTATTCCCACTATATGTGTTTGTACGATACACGCTGTTAAGAGACCCTGTGAAAACAATTGCTTTGCGTTAAAAATGAAATGGGGCCACTAAGAGTCTGGGCTAGGCCTAGTTTTCTTTGACCTGGAATATCAGCTATAGACAAATCCACACTGTTGGCAGATGTAGACAAGCCACCATTACTGGGGCACCTCACTTGTAAGTTATGATGTAACACTCTAAATAAAGGTTATGAGCTCCAAAACTTTTCAGCAAAAATTTGGTATTTGGATGTCTTTACTGGGTTGTGTTGTTAGCAGCTGGTCCAATAACAAACTGAGTGAACGGGGGGAAAGCCTCAAGCCTCAATCAGTGGAATCAGTTTCACCTTCCTAAATCATTTTTAGATCTTGCTTTATTGATCGCAGTCTTAGTGGCTTGCCGACAACGGACCAACCACGGACTGGTAAAGGCAATGTGGTCTGCCTACATGGGGCCAACAGTGAACTGCTACCCTGCAAATCTCTTACACTGTTCTTTTTTCCGAAAGCCAGTGTGATAACCATTTTCAAACAAGTGCTTTGACAAAAAAAAACTTCCACAGTCACACAGACTGCCGTCAGAGTGTCTTGGGAACATAAACTGCTTTAAACACCCGCGATGGAGACCAGGTGGCTATGATGAACTGTGCAATCAAAATACAGTTAATATACGGTATATGTTTGGATAATTATCACAGTTTCCCAATTAACTGAACTGCACAACACAACATGCTTTGCTGTACTATGCGGTTTCAAGTTTGGCTGTTTCTTCATTACACCATGCCACATGGCCAGATGATCGCTAATTAACAACTAGTGTAGCTCGCAAGGAATTTCTCATAAGATGGGAACCCTCACGGGAATAGCTTCATGTAACGGGCAGACTGAGCAAATCCACTTGTTCACATAGAATATTCATTGGCCATCATGTCAGCAAAGAGAGACTGGCTGCTGCGTACTTTTGCAAGAGAAAATCGTACCAATGAACGAGCCCCTTTGATACAGTACAATACAACAACACCACAAACTATGGCTTCAGTGGCTTCAGTGGTCTTAACAAACATCATACACAGTAAGCTCCACAGAGGTAATATGATAAGATGCAAATAATAATGTATCTACACGGACACATGGACCATTCTCTCCCCACATGCTGCCCAAGTTTGAGCAGTGCTCTGGAAGGTCACTCCCCTGATAAGGATTTTGCGCCTGCTAATTTGGGTTGACAGCCCATGTCACTGAAAATGTTTTTTCTAGGACCTGATTATCATCAGAGCTGCCCATGCAAATGACAGGGAGACCTTAAGGGATATCATTTTCTATTAAAATATGTAAGAGTCTAATTACAGATAAATGTCACATTAGCTGTGTGAGATATAGAGACCTGGAGTGAATAGGTGGACCAGGAAAGGGGTGGAAGGGGCAAAACTTGCTCATAGATTGATGCGTAAAAAGAGGAGGGAGAGACACTGGATCTAATAAAACTGTCCAACATCATTAACACACGTCAGTTAGTTGTTTTATAGGTAACATATGATAATATGAATGCAGAATTACAGCGACAAGTGAATATGACATACAAGAATATGATTAGTATATTTTTTTTAAAAGAATTTGACATCCGAGAAGACTGGTAGAGACATTCTAGACATTTCTTGTCACAAGGCACAACATGTACAAGGGTATGCTTTAAGACATCAAGAGATCAAATAATCAGTTATGTATGGTTCAGGTAATCTTCAACATTTTACCTGACATGACATTTGACATTTCATCTAGGAACCAGTGCAATCAGAGCATGGAATAGCATCACTGAGAGGACTAGACAGCTAAATTCTATTTTATGGAATGGCTTAGTGTCAATTGTTTTATACAATATATTTATTTTTGATTGAACAACTTCAAGCATATTGACTTGGAGAAAAATGGAACGTGGCTCTGAATAATCCAACATGAAAAGGCTAAGTATAGCTCCTATGATCGGTTTACAGATAACACTGGCATTGTGAATTTCTACCAAGGCCTGGCTCTGTGCCGCAGCAACGAAGAAAATCTCTTCTCCGGTTTCTGTTCTTTTCTTGTCCTGAATTGGGCCTCTTAGACAGCATTTATTCCCAGGCAGTATACCTTCCCTAGCATTCACCACTCAAATGGTAACGTTACGTTAGATAGAGGTGGTTAAGTTGCTGTAAGACCTGAAAGTGGCAGGGCAAAATACCTCCAGAGGAAAAACAACTAGAGGGAATAGTACGTGCAGGGTTGTAAAAAAAAATCTGCTAGAACAAAAATGAACATTTCACAAGTTTAACATCTTTTGCTTTGTTTTTACTGTCATTACCCTTGAACCTACTGTCAGCAATGCCCTATAAGTCTTTCAAAAGCACACATTCCTTGTAGGCGTGCTGGTAAAGATGCAATGAGATTCAATGTGGATATAAGTGATAAGTAGCAGAGTTATCATCAACCAGAAACAGTCTATGTGGTCTATGTAGTCAGTGTTTGGTCTGATAGTGTAATATTATACAAGGTGATGACACACCGCTATAATAATGACACTTTCATACACAGTGTATCACTGTTTGAATTGGCAAACTCTGAGTCTGCCAGAGCTGGATGGAGAACACTCTGAAACAGGAAATGCATCTTTGAATTTGTCAGTTATATAAGTTTCAATTGAAGGAATGGGAGACAGGCCACATATTCACAGAGATTGGTGCTAATGTGAGTGCACTATGTCTGGACTCCGACACATCTAAATTAAATGCAGCTACCAGTAGCACCTGTGTTGGTCAAATCAAAATTTCCTCCCTTGCTGCTTACATTCTTTAAGCTTTGAGCCACATCAGATTCTGCACAGAGCTACAATCTTTTGGTGTTTACATTGTATAAAATTTTTCGATAACTTGAGAGTGTCATAGTGTAGTGCCATAAGACTCAACTCTGAAGCTTTGTGCAGGTTTTAGGCACGGTTAGCTCTCTCACTGGTTTTATTTTTCAGTCCGCACATACACCATGCTCTCACAGTTGGTGGACCAAACCACTCGCTAAAAGCTGACTGAATATTGGACTTAATTCATCAAGTGGCCAGACACTCAACCCCAATGGGATTCTCATATGCAATTATCAATGGATAATTGAAAACTGAATGTGGGCAGGCCCCAGTGCAGTACAAGTTTTATTGTGAAGGGATGTGGTTAAACAGGTTTTGGTTTCAGCTGCTTGTCCCTTAAATGAGCGTGTGTGACAGCAGTGTTCCTGCAAACTGAAGCTACTTCAGGCTCTGCAGTAAAGTAGGTTATGAACTTTTGAACACATAAATCATAACTATTGCAAAAACTTCACTGTCACACAGTAGAAAATATAACTGGAATTATTCCTCAAGTTCCTTTTCTCTCTCTCTTAACTGTTTTTGGATATCTTCTTCTCTTTACCAGTCGCAACAGCGTGGCTGCTATTGTTTTCACCTTGTGAGTCTGTGTGTTTGTGTGTGTGTGTCTGTGTGTGTGTGTGTCATCATGGCAAAATGTGGTCTTGGAGACAGCAACTGTACCAATAACTACCACAGAGGCAGTCTTGAGTCATTTCAAAGGTGTTTATATTTCAGTCTGTCTGTCTGGGGACAGATTTTGTCACCACGATAGTGTCACAACTGTGCAAGATACAGTCACAATGTCAACATGTTGCATGTTTTTTTTTTTTTTTGCCACCTCTGTAATGTCATCAACTTCACAGTGGTCAAAGGTGAAGACACTGAAACCAGCACTAAACTAATTTTCATATGTTTGAATGTTCATGTGGAATACTTTAACAAAATGCCTTTCAGTCTTTGGTAAAATAAAGCCAAAATGTCTGTGACTTTTATTAACGTTAGGCAAATGTCACTCCAATTTCCATCTTCTAATTTGTCATTATCTGTGATTTTCCCACTCTGCATAAAATTCTGTCTACATTTTCTAAGGAATTTTCAAACTTTTAATGAACAAACTCATTAAAAAGGGGGCTATTTTCAGAAACATCCCTGTTGGCTTCCATGCACCAGACTGAAACCCCTTTTCAATTACCATGCAGCCCCAAAGAGACAGACAGCTTTTAAGGCCCCCTCTCAAGCCACATCATTAAAATGTAATGAGAGGCTATCCAATGGAACTCCTTTATTGTGTTATATTTTACACTCCAGCCAGTGTCCCAGTAATGGTGAATGAGTCTGGTTCTCTTTTCACTGCTATGAAGGTGTATTTCCAATTTTATATTTCCATTAGAATATGTGTTTGTTGATTTTAGAAAACATTGGTATCCACCTACACAATTCGGAAAACAGACTGAGGTAAAATTTTAATTACTGTTCTATAGCGAGGCCAGACGTACAATGCTCAGTGTTTTAGTTCAGGCGACTGCTGAAAGTGCTTATTTAGATAATAGATTTGTAGTCACCTTGACATACAATAAAGCATTACATGCTGAATTATACATTTTGGGAATCTGAATATGAACCATGTCAGTGGTTAAATAATCTTAAAGGATAGGTTTGCATTTTTTTCCAAATCTGATTTTATGTGATACACATATACCAACAAGTCCTCCAAATTAAATGACAAAATACATAATTTGTAACTGCCCTTTTGAACAACACGCTGAAGAAATGTTATCCGATCTGATGCCCCTATCAGCAGAATGAGATCATTTGTCTCTGCCTTCAAAAACTGCCACAATCCACTACTGAAAAATAAATCTGTTTAAAAGTGTGACTCCTACTGTGGTTAAGGTTTGGTTAGGTTTAGGCACAAAAATAACTTGGTTAGATTTAGGGAATGCTTATGGTTTGGGTTAAAATAAGTAGTTGGTTAAGTTTAGGGAATGATCAAGGTCATCTTCATCATTGTTTACATTAATAACCACATGGTTAAAGCTCGGGAATGACCCTGGTCATTACTGAACAGGAAATGGTAAACAAACAGTGGTCTGTTAAAGTCAGACATTTTATTGAACAACCATCCATCCGGCCTTCTCCCTGTGTAGACTTTGTTGCTGTATAATAACATCACCTGACTTCCTCCTTTCCTACCATCATCTTTACTACGAAAAAAAATTATTTCTAAATATCTGTTAAAGCTCATACAAGGTCAAATCATGTGCATACCTTTCAAAGTTGCAGGCTTATTAGCACAAAATAGCAAAGAGACTCTGTTAATGTAATTGTTAATCATTTACACTGACAAGACTGGGGACAATAGTCAGTAATATCATTAAAGTACTTGACAATGAGGGAACATCTTGTCATATTTTATCTTTGAGATCTGGCAGTTAGAGAGGGAACCAATGCAAGAATTGTCTGCATCGGCAGTTGACATGCAGAGATTTTTGAACAAAGAGGATCTCTGCGAGAACAAACTTTTCACTGCCCTGGGCAGCAATGTCCACTATAGAGAGAACAAGGCAATATATGGTCTTGAACAGGATTGTGCTGTTTGGTTTGCATTAGGTCAGAATAGTGTAGTATGTGATTCTTGCGTATTTAGTACTCTATAGACAACAAGAATAGTCTTGGTGTTAGATTAGTCCCTGTGAAGGAATGAGGACTTTCATCTGCTCTGCAAATTTGCATTGCAATTTGAGGCCTTTAATTTGAATTTATTTATGTAGCTTGTCTCTCTGGTTTATCTTGGTTTTACTCTTGCAATCAAACCCAGAATCCAGAATACAACAGGAGTAAACAAAAGAAAAAAAAAAAGAAAAAAAAAACTACTGTAACAAAACTGAAACCATTCATTAAAACTCAAGGTTCTTGAGTCTCCTCCAGGGAGGACACACAGAACAAAATGAAGGTCTTGAACTGTATTTCCATTGCAACCCTTCACACTTCAGTCACAACAGGATCTTCATGGTAGATCAAGAAGCTGTGGAAAAGCATGTACTGCCTATTCAAAAATGTCACAGCAAGAATGGAGGACTGCACTTACTGACTCATCTTTGTTCCCTTTGACATTCTGTGGTCACAGATGGGCTGAAAAGCTCCAGCACAGAGAGAGCCCATTGAGGTTTTGCCAATGCTTCAACAGGGTGTGGACACAGTGCATAGAAAGAAGCTCTCAAATCCTTCAACAGCTCCCTTCGACACCGCTGAAGCGCCAGCGCAAGATCTACTCATCTTTGCCAAACTCAATTTCTTCATGGCTGTAGGTCCTTAAGCCCCTTCTTGGCAAAATAACAACAGATGAACAAATGGTGCAATTTCTTTGCAAACTTTTGACTAAATTGTTGAAGATAACATAATTTATCTTAATTCACCTTTCTGGCAGCAGTTATTTTTTACTTTGCAGTATTTTAAGAAAATAAAATTTTGTTAGGACTATGACTGAAGAGTTACAATATAATATATCATGTAAAATATGATAAACATGAAGAGGCATGCCTTTTAATTTCGAATTTGCTATTGTCTTTTGTGATATTTTATTACCAGGAAACCAAGACAAAAATGACCAGACTACTGTAGCTCAGTACCCTGGGAAAAATCAATGAAATCACTGCCCAGCCAGGTGTTATTATGCCTCATAAATGAACATAAATGGCAGAATCCTGCCACAAATGCCCCTTTGAACTCTAGGTAACTTCTATTTCAATTCCATACGTGTTCTCTATGTAACATATTTCAGCAGGACATATTTCTTTTAGAAATTTATCACCTGAAGAAGATCCAATTCATACAGTCTAACAGCAGTTGTGGCTAACAAATAGTGGTAAGGAACACACATTATGCAATGCCATAGTAATAAAATTGATAACTTCCTCTCCATGCAGGGTAAACGCAGGCAGCTTGCCTCCTGTGGGCCAATGGTTACAGCTACATTGTGTGTTTTAAAGGAGAATTCAGTAAGGTCTACCCTGAGCTTTAAAATTTCTGTTTAAGACTTCTGCTTTGGGAAAAGCCATGGTAGCAAGAGGAAGATGATCAAAAAGGAAAGAAAGAGGATGAGACTTGCAGGAGAGGTACAGTATACAGTAACAAACTATAAAAGCCCAGAGATTACACTGTGACCAGGCTACAGTCAAATAAAATTATTTGCGAAACTCAAATGACATTGATTCTTGAAATCCACTGATCCGGTCATGTACTTGGTTTACCCATAAAGATTTGCTTGTTTTTGTGTTCAAACTCTAGTGTACCCTGCAATAATTGAATTAAAACATTTGCTAATATCTACATTTAGCCAGTGATTTCACTAGTTCCTGGCAGTAATTCAAATGGCCTGTGATCAAACATCAAGTAGCCCAGACCCAAGGCCAAATCTGCCTGTCACTTGAAGACCCCATACATACAGTATGAATACTGTACAGTCAACAGTATGATTTCAGATGGATCTATATCTCAACAATATCTCTACAATCCCTGGCACAGATGGATAGCTCGAATGAAGAGTTGGAGTGCTTCTCCCTCAAAGGATGTGAGAATGGCTCAGGGACAGCGACCCCAAAAAGGACAAAAGGGGGACTGATAAAAATATATATATATTTAAAAGATTGGTTATAAAAAGTTAAATAGCAGGGCTAAGGAAGATTACAAGGGTACGCCAATCTGTGTGCCAGACAGGGACACATAACACAATGTTTATCAGCTGGGACTTCTCGCTAACTTGAAGGGACAAGGATCAGGATTTGGCCCACAAGGGTACAAGCTGTCAGTGTCCGCCCTTATCCTGTCCTTTGGTTCCCTTCACTAAATTCCTGAATTAGAAATCAAGGCCATTATGATCTGATTCCATCCTGTTTATCTAGTTCAGTATACCCAGCTCTTTCCTCTCTTGAATGTTGAAAAAATCAATACGTCTGTTGTAGTCCAATTGCTTAGAAATGTAAGGATACAGAGGCTGCAAAAGAGTGAGCAGCTGTATCATAGGAGAAAATAACATTTGTTAATTCTCCAAGGTCTGCATTTTCACCTAAAAAAAAAAAGTGTGGAAAGATTTTTTTTTTTTTAATACTTGATGCTACATATTTTCTGTGAATCATATTTTTTGTAAATTAAATCCTTTTTGAATTCTTGTTTAGGGATTTCACTGAATATTTCACAACTGCCTCATACCAATGCAAATGTGCAACTGAGACAATAGCCCACCAGATGGGATGGAAGGTGTAAGTACTAAAAAACGATGGGGAAAAACGCAATTTCAAATATGGTCCTTTTTTTCTACAGGCTGAGGTCCACATGAGGGCCATTGAAGATTTAAGTATAATCATGTCAGACAGGACACCATAAAGTCACATTGTCCCCTAAACTACACAAAAAAGGAAAAAAAAGAGGGAAAGAGATCACTTTCTCTGCTTAGCATTGGGATACAGACAACAGGAATATTAGCCATGTTTACATACACATTATAAAAATAGGCATTTTTTTTAAAAATAGAATTTGTTAGAATGCAGTATTTCTCCATTGGTTTCACTGTCTAAATCAACTTTACTGATGCATTTCAGTAGTTATGCCAATACAACTGACACTGAGGTAACATACTGTATTCTGTGTTATATGGTGTCCCACTCAGCATAATGTTTGTGGAATAAATATGAGTCAGCACCATCCATTAAGCGTTGAGGTGGTAATTTAGATGAAAAAAAATATGCCCGCATCTGTCTGGTAGTTTAGTGGCTCACAGCAACCACATAGCCCTTACTAAACTCACATAACCTCTTATATGCAAGCTATGGATGCTTGTTTCACTTTGATAATCATTCAGTGACTTGAAAAATATAAGGTCTGCCCTAGAGGAACAAAATGTGCATCTCAAATCCATTCGCATGTGTCTCTTTACACCTGCATTTCAATACTTAATTTTCCTTTGAGCAGATGACAGAGAATTGGTTTTAAGTGTGACCTAACAGCCCTTGTAAAAGCCATGATCCGAGTTGACTCTGTGTAGTTTGGTTTAGGATTTCTACAACCTGACCTTGCCTGCACACCTCATAAACACAGTGTTACTCTGCATGCTGGCTCCTTTGACATCTGGGTGTCAGGAGTGTGAAAGCAGAGCAGCACGAATCTTTGTAGTCCAAGGTCATCAGATCTCTGCAATGCTGACATCTTTACAGTCTCTTAATGAATGAATCTTTAGGGTTACCGTAACGATGGAAACATCCTGTATTATTTTAGGGTGCTTAAACGCCAAGCTCTGTAAAGAATTGGCTCTGATGGTTACCTTTGTGGTGTATGGTATTACATGAGAGGTACAAACTGGGGCTAGGCAAAGTCGTGCCCTGAGCTAGATGCAAACATCAGCATGCAAACATGCTGATGTTCACTTTCCTAGGTATGTGTGTTAGCATGCTAACATTTGCTAATTAGCATTAAACACACAGTACAACTGATGCTGATGGGGATGTCATTAGTTTTGAAGGTATTTGGTCAAAAGCCATAGTACTGGACAAACTGAATGTTGACCCGATGACGCTACATGGTAAAAAAGTCTTTGAGAGAGAAAAAAAGTCCTTGAAAGAGTGAGGCCCACAGAAAACAGAGGAAGAGCCTCGTTGTTGAAAGAGGATATCTAAAAAATTTACAGGCAGCCTTCACAGGCGCCACATTGTTAACACAACACAGGACAAAATAAAACATGGAGAATGGCATTGATTTGTAGATCCTGCTCCTCTTGACTCTCCTTCTCCTTCTCCTCCTTCTTTTTTATTATTTAAATGATGAAATAAAAAAACAAAACAAATCAATGAATGCATCAGTACATGCAAAGGAGTTACCAGTGGTCCTGATGAAAAAAATATGGGGCATTTGTACTATTATAACTGTTAGCAATACCACTTTTAGGGTTAAATTTTGAGTTACAGTAAATTGATTGCGTATGAATTTTCGGGGACGAAGTTGGTGTCTCCAACTTAGTTTCACTGCAGATGGATTCAGAATATGCATAAATGGGGACTTTCTTGATTGGGATTAAATTAAGGTTAGGGCATGCCTCCAGGCAATGAATTCAAGTCAGTGTGTCCTCAAAACTGACCTGCCTCCTCATCGTACATGTTAATTGGTTTGTTGTTTAAACTAACCTTCACCCAAACCCCATAAAGCAGTAAAATGAAATGCTCATAGTCTGCTATATAGAGAAAGAAATACAGGGAAAATGTCAAGGTTTCAGAAAAAATCCACAGGGGACATTAGAGCCACACTTTCCAATTAGCTGCTTTCTGTCTGCTTATGTGTCTATCAGATTTTTCTCCCCTCTCATGTTTTGATGAAAAAATTCTCACACTGAATTATCTCAGTGAAAAAAATCTCACATTGAAGCTCAAACCCCTGAAATGGCTAAAAAAGCAGGACAATTTGTAAAGACAATATGTCTTGTGACTAAGTCAGGTGTGGAGTTGCATACTGATGAGACCATAATGAAGCATGATTTTTTTTTTTTTTTTTTTGCAGTATTTTATTATTTTTGGTGAAAGATATTAGCATCAACCCATATTGGAAATTTAATGGAATTCTTTGATCTGGCTCAGTCTTTCCATATCAGCACTGGTGTCTGCGTTTCCTTTGACAAAATTCATTGACAGCCTCGAAACTTTGTATTTCATGATTTGTGGCCATTATACCAAAGATATGAATCATTACTTTATAAAAGCACCTAAATATGCTTTTGTGTTTCACTTAATTCTGCAAATGGGAAACTTTAGCTCCCATGTGCAGAGTATAGGGCTGTTATGATATAGATATGTTAACGATTATGATAAAAAAAATATGTATGTAATAATCTAATATAATATAATATGTAGATTTATTGTATACCACTTTCAAAAAAAGGTATAGTATAAAGATCCTTATGTAGTACATATTATATAAAATTTGTACAATATATAGTATGGAACTAGGACACTAATTAAAATCCCTACTGGCTCCAGCAGTGCTACTTTCGATCTGACCCTGAGCTCTCTGGCTGGATGCATCTGTGCATTTATGCTTCAGGAAAAATCATCACTTCCTGACGTATGAGGGAGATTTTGGACAAGGGTTTAAAATGACTGATACAGCAGAATACTGCAAAAAACCTTAGACTCACATATAAGCATGTGCATACTCACACGCATGTACGTGCACACACATTATTTTACTTAAAGTTCAGGTTTTTTTATCATCAGGAGGAGCTAAACAAAATGTATAATCTGTGGTGTGGTTAAGTGTACAATCTCTCGGTGTGGTTAAGAAACCATGTATGCAGGTTTAGTTTCCTTAAAATAATCTCCTATCAAGCTGTCTGAGGAATATACATCCAGTCTATTTGCCACCCTGCTGTCTTCCATTTCTTACTCAAGAGCAACAATTTGATGGTAAAATGTTCCAAATCCTGGTGCCAACTCAGCTCTCAAGGGAGACTCACAAATCTGGATGTAGGCTCATGTCTGTGATGTCATTACATAGTAAGTCAACTCAGTCAAATTCAATTATTTCTCTAATCAGGTTGAGTGTCAAAATGATGTTAGAACACTTATTTTACGGTATTATCTCAAGAACACAGACTGAGACACCCACTCACCAGGCTCTGCTGACTTTCCTCACATCATGAAGCCCTTAAAGCAACCTAGCACAACACAAATGGAATGAGATCTGCATCTCTAGACTAAAGCAAACGCCACTGAAGACTGGCAGGGCAAAGGAGGTGCATTTCAACAGGTAGGGAGGAAGCCCCTGCTGAATCTCTGCCGTTCTTTTGAACTTCAATCTCATCTATATGAATACTGGAGCAAATAAGACAATGCCGCGTTTATTAGAATGTGAGAAAAGCAGAACCACATGACACTTTAAGCACTAAGCCCACTGACTGATCTCACCTCCTTCTACAGTTTCAAATATATTCTTAAACATGGTTTCTCATGTGTGCAGAAAGAATGTGCTTGCCTGGTGTGAGGGTTGAGAGGGGTGACACACTGGCAGAAAAAAACTAGGGTATTCCATCCCTTGACACCAGGACTGCGACAGGACATAGGACAGTGTGTCCAAGTCACCCATGTGCCAGAAAAGAGGCTTTTTGAGGCAGGGTACTCCTTTCGCTCCTGTTTCCCCTTCCAACATAGCTTGCAGCCTACAAAAGTAAATTCATATCCGTATATCTGTGGAAATACCCAAAGATATACGCGACAAAGCCTTAAAATCCACACACTGTACACACTCAAACATCACAAAGACATATATACACCTACACATAAACAAAGGCTTGCATGCACACACACAAACTTGCATACTGTATATTCACACATCCCTCTGGGGTATGTTGGACTGCTCAGCTAACCCATAAAACCCCGGCTTATCACAGCTATGGGCCTCCTGGTTCTGCAGTTCCCCAATCCTTCCCAAGGCTACTCTGATAATCAGCCGTCTCTGTTCGGCCTCAAGTTTGGTTGAATAGCCCTAGGTCTAGAGATATGAGATCCAAGCTCAGGTGCCTCAAGGTGCCAGTGTGCAAATACAGTGCAGCGAGTGTGAAAAGATGGGCAGATCCACAAAAGCATTCTGTGAAAACACATCCAAAAGTGCACTTGTTTACTGTGAACTAATAAAAGACCAAGAGACCCTGGCTTAGAGATCAGGGTGTCATTTGGCTTGGTCTAACATCACATGCTGGCTCACTACTGTGGCTTAGGCCCCCCCTTGTGAAAAACCAAAGGAGAGAAAGATGGAGAATGTGTTCAAGTAAGGAAAAAAGGGAGTAGGGGGTAAAGAGAAAGAAAATGAAAAGATAAGCCACATCAAGTAGAGGCTTATCCAACACCCTGGTGTAATTGAGACAGCAAATGCATTATAAAGACAGTGTAATCCTAGGTGTCAGAAGACAATTACATGTAGCTAATTACTAAATAATTAATGCAGACAGTTAAACGAGACAGACCGATCTGCAAACTTGCCTTGAACTGGGTTTTATGTTTGTCTGTCTTTAGGGTTAAGCCGGATGCCTCGGGGCCTCATGACGCTGAAGATAGCCCTTAATTACACTGTATTTCCGTGATATTTCTCAAAATGTAGACTTGTGTGAAAGGCATTTCATCAGCTTGCTTTACAAAATACTATGGTCTTTGGTGGGCCACGGTGAGGAAGAACAAATCATTCATCAAGGATGAAATTATAATGGAACTATAATGATTATTTAGCACCTGGTCCTCATAAATCTGTTACTAGAAGGAATGCTTTATCAAAGTTCAGTGGCACCATCTAAATCTATTCCTGAAAAATGCTTTCATGGTTTTTATAAAAGTATTGAAGTGGTAGCCCATTTGATGAAGGTGACAAAACACATATATGACCATAAAAGCATTGTTATCACACCAAATTAGGAAATATTTCATGTTTAATATGGTATATGGGATTTGCATTAATGAAAACATTCCCTTTGTTTGCCTTAAAATCATTCACAGATATAGAAATTAACATCATGTTATTCTACATAGTGATATTAGACCTCATAGAGGTTAAATGATATTAACTATCAAACTCCAATGATAGCAAATAGAAAAGGGCTATTAACACCAAACACAGATATCAAAGTCAATTGTATGTAATTATGCTTTACAGCTGAGATCTCTACGACCCCAAGAAGAAGTAATACAAAATTTCCTGCAGCAGGCTTCTATAACATGTAATAAGTTCAAAATCATGTTTATCTTAAAATTAGGAAAGTCATTAAATATCAAGCTGATAAAACTGCGGTAAATAGGTTTTGTGAGCTGTCCAGGACCAACCTTGATCCCAAACAGGACATTAGGTTTAACTGATGTAATCTTTCAGTGCTTTGAGCATACGCTAAATTTAGTTCACTTCCATTTTACTGGGGGAGCAGCAGGAGTCACTGAGAAAAATATCTTAAAACCAAGGCACAAAAACCTGAAATTGCCAGATACCATTTATTGTGTTTTGGTGAACTTATCCTCTAATGATCACTTGGGTAAAACAATGGAAAGACATCCTTGTGAATCATTGTCATACCAAATTTTACACTATCATTATGATGATTGAGTATATTGAGTAATATAGGTAATATAATATTTTGACCAGGCTTTGAGTTTATTTAACAACACTGATTCAACATTAAAAGAGATGTTGGCTGGCGTGTTTGTGCTTCCATATATTATTTTTTCAGCAGTTAAACACTTGGAAGTTGTAAATTTGCTCCATTGCAAGAATATCACCTTTCTCTTAGGAAAGGTTCCTGGACTCTCTAGTCCATTACCAAGCTGTCACTACATTATGGTGGGACAGAATTGCTTTTAAGGGGGTGACAGGAACTGATGTGATTGGCCATGAATGTTACAACCCCTAACACCAGCACATAATATATGATAATGGATTCTTTCTCATCCCACCCAATTGCCACGGCACAGTCAGCTGTGCCTTGTGCATTGCACCTTGATTCATTAAAAAAGAGGCCTCAAAGTCAAGAGAATACAATGTAAATCATATAAAACATGGATCTGTACAAGCAGGGATAAATAAAAGAAAAAAAAATGTTTGAACATGACAAGGATGTTTGGACAGGTTGGCCTTGACCTCAGGATTAATTTCATACCATATTAACAGAAATCAGCCATGGTCACTTTTAAAACTCCAACTCATGCATAATAATAGCTCTCCAGCTTAACTCCTCCCAGCCAGAATGTCAGAATCAAGACACTGTGACACAGTATGTGTAATTTGTATGGTCCTGACAACCTATGTGGTAACCCCTCCTTTCCTAGGAGGAGGGGAAGAACATACCCTTTGGAATATAGTCCTTATACTGTTCTTCATGTTATTATTTTAAGAAGAGTCATCCCCTTACCCCAAAGTTCAAGGAAAATACTATATTTGATCACCTAACGTGTTTTTTTTTTCTCCCTGCACATAATTGTATTTTTCTCTCACTTTTAATTCTATATTCCCCTGGAAGTTTTGCCATCTAGGTCAAGGGTATTGGAGGGAGGCAAATTGCTGTAACTGCTCCATGCGGCTTGCTTTACAGTACAGATGCCTCCAAAGTCAAAATGACTTTCTCTTACATTTCTGTTTCCATATTATCAATCTGAGGTAAACTGAAGAAGTAAGATTTATACTTCATTTAATACAAATACACACAACAATGCCTCTGGGGATGAAAACTCCATTATACTATAAAAAACTGAAGGACAGTACTTTGAGGATGAGAAAATATATGAAAGAACCTATGATAAAAGAGTGTAAACAGCCAGCCTCCGGAGTCACTCATGCAGGCCCTATACTGTTGCTCTGGCCATATAAATGTGACACTAACGGCCTCTGATCAGAATCTAATGGTATTCATAGTTGCAATGGTTCCTTTCACTGCAATATTATTTAGTTCATTTTTATTCATGATATCCCCCAAATTGTCCTTGGAAGAAACAGCAGATTATGGGAGGCTGCTGACCCATGGGTTGTGAATAAACATGAAAAACAATCATTGTTCCATTTAAAGGCAGAATGGTCTTCAGTCTCGGGCCTCTGGGGTAAGATTGGAGAAGGGGGGCATCAAAAGAATAATGAAATCATTAGAAATGAATTGAAGTGAGAATGACAGATGCTCTTTTCTAACACTTCATCCAGTTTTGAGCCTTTATAATATGTACATTGAAAATTGAAGGGGGTCATTTAACTGTACAATGGAAGATGCTGTATTGCCTCACTACATTTTTGTTCCAAAGATTTCTAATGATCATAATTAAGATATGATCACTTACTTACTTTGTGTTTTCTCAGTAACCAGCTTCTGAGATCTTAGTACTTCAGCTGTCAGCCACTTCTTTCTACAGACTACAGAATTATTCATCTGTTTTATGGTTATGTTTAGGCACTCAAAGCACTTGGTTAAGGTTAGGGAAAGATTGTGGTCTGGACACATGTGGTTATTTACATTTAACCTTAACTACAATCTTTCCTTAACCTTAAACAAAGTGCTTTTGTTGCCTAAGCCTAACCACAAATCCCAGTCTCTGGTGTGACAGGTGTCTGATTATGTTTCCTACAAATTATATTTCCGGTTGCAGTTTAGTTGTATATAAATGTAATTTCTAGGAGTCAGGGTTGCATATTTAGAACTATCAATGCAGTATGTTTTATCCTAAGATGATAATATGGATGAAATAAATTTGTAAAAGTATTTTTTTCATGTGATAAAAATTTTTCATGTTGCAAGACATTTGTTTCACACGTTCAAATGTGGAAGCCAGTTTGGCCAAAATGCATGCGTGAGATTTAAATGACAGCTCACCATTCATAACGCCTTGAAGTCAATAGCCATTTGGTCAACACTCACTTGTCTCTGTCTTGTGCTAATGCTACCTTAAAAATGTCATGCCCTATGTTAATTTGCTTAAGCAGGTATTTTGAAATTATTTAAATGAAATTACTCTTCCAAACAAATCAGGGAAATTGTTGGTGTTGGTGCAAGCAGATTTAACTTCTTGCTTTCTACAATATCTGCAAATGGCAACTCTGATATAGACTGATAGGTTCAAAACGACTTTAAAATAATTGAATTTACATCTATTTTTTAATTACTTTTAGTGATACACATATATACCCATGCTAAAATTTTAGATTTATTTGCCCAGGTTTTGAGATATCAACCTCAAAGATTTCTGCTGCCATCCCCAGTACAATGGAGGTAAGTGGTATTTGGTTTTTGGTGCTCTAAGTACTAATAATGGCATGTAAAAAATGAAAAGAAAAATCTCTGCACATCTCTGCTACAGATCTCACTCTCAAAAGATTTCTTTGGGACTATTTCTTTGGTAAAAAGTAGTTCCAATGAGAGTTGTTCTCATTGTCTTTGGATTATCCAGAGTAACTGGGACACTTTTTCTGCAAAAAGATTGTGTAAAAAATTAAATTAGATCTTTCAAAGCTGTATCCCAAAAAACCTTTAATTCTCATTGTATCAGCAGAATTATTAAAGATGGATTCGTCAAAAACTTGGGGAAAGGAAATCTGAATGACCACAAACCACTACACATAAGTGAAAAAATACTTCTCGTTGTTTTGTTTTGTTTTGTAGCTTTGGCAAATGGATCTTTTTAATGTAAGTTCAGATCTTTAAAGTAAGTTATGTATTACCTTCACTAAAATATGAATTCCACCATTTATCTTGTTTTTGATGTAATTATCTCATTTAAATTTCTGCCACACTTTTTGTTGTGTACAGTCTTCTTCCCAAGAGTGAGAAACCTCTTGATTTTGTCAATCATGACATGACCTTTTCCCCTGGTGGAAACATCAGGCAAAATTTCTATAAGTGATTTTTAAGTACTGCCACTGTACTATAAGACCGACCCATCAGCCCAAAAGACCATGCAGGTCCTCTTATTGTTCCCAGAATGAAATCCCAACATGGTTGACCTGCTTTTAGCTACTATGCTGCACATATCTGGAAAAGATCTAAGATTTGCTTTGACACTTATTACTGTTCAATCAAGGTTAAAACGTGAGCTCATCATTGCTTCGGGCTGTTTTAAGATCGGTGCTAAGTTAAGTTTATGTTATTCCTTCAGCTCATTGTTTCTACTATCTTGTTATCTGAACTCTTTATTTTTCTATACATCTTGACATGTGTGTGTCTGCTTTCAGTATTGGGTAGTACTATAACACACACAGACATTATAGCAATGTAATGCAGTAAGAGTCAAATGTATGTTGTTAAATAAATTAAATAAATTGGACAGTAATTTGTCTTTACCGGCATAAATCACTGCGTGTTACCCCTACCATTCAAAGTATGTATACCTTTGGAGGGGCACAGACGTGTGCTTGATGGAATCTGGGACAGAGTGGATTTGGCTGTATTGTCAACTAGAGTTTGAATCTGTCCTCAACATTCTGTTATTGAAAGAGAAAGGGATAAACAAGTGGAATGGTTGCCTGCAGGCGCAAACCGTTCAGGAATATCCATAGAGAGACAAAGGCAAAACTAACGCGAGAGGAGGGAAAGAGGTTGAGTGACAATTCAGTGAAAGAGCAAACAGAGCAAAGGGATGAAGGCAGGTGACTCTCACTCTTTGGAAGTCTGTCTCCTGCAAACAAATTGAGCTCTAGCCATGGACCCAGGCACAGTAGCAAGAGGCTTTTTGTCTTTTAGATCTTGACAGTTGAGTTGAAAGCTAGGCTTGGGGCGCAGAGGTGGCAGTTACCGTGTCGGGCTGTTATATATTTCCCATCAGCGCTTTCCAATAACATGGGAGAGACAGGAAAGGGCCCAGTGTCAGAGGATATAGGGAAGCACTGGCTGCTGAAACTACCCACAATCAGTGATAAAGGCACTCTGCCTGCTTGTGCGCCAACCATTAAGGCCCACTCAAGCAGTTAACTGTTTATCCCCCACATACTTGATATGGAGGTTAAAGGCAGGTGGTTAAACTGCAGCTGAGATTGTGCTTGACATCTTAGACAGTTCCTTAACTTGGTATGTCTCAATGGATTTAAGTTTCCATCAGTGCTATTTTACACACTAAATGTTATACTGTGTGTTCATTATTGTATGCACACATTATGGTATTTGATTTAAAAAAAAAAAAAAAGAAAAGGCTCAGTGTGGAAAAATGCAGTGAGAACATATGGGGAGGAAAACTGCGTGCATATTGTGATGAAAACAAATCTATTTGTCTTTTACTTCTACAGCTTGCTAGTTATATAACTTTGGTAGCAGGTAGGTTTGCATGAGTGGACAGGTTGCAGAGATACAGGTAGTTATTTAGCCCTTTAAGTCTCATGGAACCATGTGCAATCATTGATAAAATTGTTTTGCATAAACACAATCGAAATTTTCATTTTAACAAGCACCTGCTACCTGCTCTGCATTATTAAAATCCCTCTTGGGAAACAGCTATTTAAACAGCTATTATTGTGCATGTGTGTGGTTAAATGGGTTTGTGTGTGTTTGTGTGTATGTGGAAGTGGTGGCAGTGGTAGCTGTATGACAATGTGTTTTGTTTCTTTACATGCACTGTCTGCATTTGCATCTGTACCTCAGGATCTGTAAACGATCCTGAGGTTTGCAAATGCATGCCCAATATGGCTTTTTATTTCAATCCCTGTTGATAATATGAGAATAACGACAGCCTGGGGGCCTGATGAAACTGACCTTGGTGTTAATGAGCTTCTCGCAGACAGAGAGTGGTCTTCTATACACCTTAATTGACATGGCACCCCTACTTGCGTGTTACCACTTACCTGTGTCAATCTTAAGAAGACTTCTCAGCCCATATCTGCCATAGCCATTTGTTCCAGCCATCCTCTCAAAGGATGCACCGGCATTCTCATCATCCTCTCTTAAGTGCCTTTCCATTTATTCCATTATAGGATGCAGCCCTATTTTTAATTTCTATTTTTTCACAGTTGGGTGCCTGAGGTAAATTAATGCACTTTGTGAATAGTGTTCAACAATGAGCAAAAAATTTGCAAGTAATCATTTGGAGCTGGTGAATTGGATAAAACTTTTTAATGTGCGATAAGCTCAGAAAGTATACTTGTTTTCAAATGCATGACAACACAATTTTCATAGAGGATTGCCCATGTTGGTGTTCAGCCAAATATACTTTTAGGTAGATTTTTCCTGGCCCCCAAGGCTCATCACTGCCATTATGCTCCATTTTTGTAATATATTATCTTTTATACTTCTCCTGTAGCCACACACTACACACTGCACTAACTATTTTTTTCTGATCGCCATCATAAAACTCCCTTTTGCAAGCTCCTATAAATGTCACAGATAAGCTCGCAATGGGAACGTGTATTAATGTGGGGTCTGCTTGTGTGTGTGCAGTCACATGTGCCTGTAGATACACAGGGAGGTCTTGTGAAGCCAGTGAGGATAATTCATGTTTTATGGACAGAACAAGCCAAGTGTGTAAAGTTCAACAGAAACATCAAAGAAAATGAACAGAGGCAATGACATTTTAATCGAAACGACCACCCATGTAAAAATAGCATTGTTGATAGAGGCATTTCATTTATCCATTACATATTTTTTTGTAATCCCAACCACCCATTGTAGCAAGGAAGACAAATGGATCTTTGTTTGCTTATGAAGGTCAAATATAAAGAGGAACAGAGAGAGCAGATGGCCGGATGAGACAAAAACGACACAAATAAGCCCATTTTGATTTGTATATAAAGTGGACCATACAATTGTAATGTATTAACATATTGTAAAACATTTTGTAATAGTTACTTGAAAAAAAGGAGAGTATCCATTGTACCTTGGTAGTTTATATCTTATCCAGTGTATTGAGCAATTCAAACAACAAGAGGACATACTTGTAAGTGTAATATCTAAATGAGATTTTTTTTTTCAAATGTCAATATTACAATGACATGGTGGACTGTGATATCTCACAGTGATGTGTTTTGGCTGTGAGTTAGCCAGACGTTTTTGGACCATTCTTTGTGCATCAATCACTGTATGACATAGGGGGGGTCACTGGCTCCCTCCTGCCCTTAACACTTCAGCACAGGACATGTCAGAGAGCTCCAGTCTGATGATCATTGATCATTATTGTAAATATTTGATAAGTATAAGTACATGTTTTGAACTACTACTAATAAAACATATTTTAAAACCCAAGCTTTTGAAGATAAAGAACAGCATGTATGTGACATGAGAAACCTGCTTCTTCGTATCCCTGTATATTTGTTCGTCAAAGTATCCAGGTTTCTGAATATATGCCTGCAGGTATGTCTTGAGTCCTCAGCATCTCAGCCACTAATTTCTGTGCCAACTGAGTTACCTCAGCAGCTAAGGATGGACACAGTTTGGATAAGTTGTTTAAATGCCTCAAAACCAGGATAAGGGATGATCCAGATTTCTGAAATCAGAACATAATGTTTACATGGTCAAACGCATAAAGCAGAATACTCATGACCAGGACATTGGTGCACATATAGATGCACTCATTGTTGTATGTAATAATGTTAAAAAATAACAAAACTCGCATGAGGAATGCGAAAAATAACAATGTCAGGACTTTGTAGATAGGCTTGTTTCATATTAAGCATTGCATTTTAGGGTGTTAGAAGAATACTTATGCTTGTGCATGTACAGTTACATGGTGGGGGCAGTGATATTAACAGCGTTAGGTCGGATTTGAATGATGCATCCTGTTCAGGGTCACAGGGGCTTTAGCCTATTCCAGCACAGGCTGAGTGAGAGGTGGGGAAGACCCTGGATGGTTCTGCGGTCTATCACTAGGCTTAAGCACATAGATAGACAAATACAGTCATGCTCATATTCATAGTTTTCAGATCACCTAACCTGTACATGCCCTTATCATAGGCAGTAAACTAGATGTTGACTCCTCTATAAAACATGGCCTCCAGTTTAATGCAGGACCTGGCCAAAGGCCCTATTCATCTCAGTTGACATTGTAATTTAGTGATGCACATGACCAAACTAATCTGCAATTAAACATATCAGTACAGCACACTGGGATCCTGGGTCAGGTGCCCACTTCTCTGGTCAGCAATCCAACCTTGCAGGCAACAGAGCATAAAGACCACAAATGTGACTGGAGGAAACTTGGGTGTAACAAATCGACCTGCTCTCCCATAATGCTTGACATGCTTTCAAATAAAACACACAACACCTAACACTTGAACCAGTGCTAATGTATGTACTATACATGCGTCCGTGAATTCAGTCCGCTTACCCAATGTTGGCCAGAGGAAGGCTGCCCAGAACTGTCTTTCAAAGGTGGGAGGGGAGAATTATTGAGGTTCTTTCATATATTCAGGATTAGAGGTTATCCAGTTATTCTGAGACATCACATCTTTCATTAGCCCTCCAGTGCCCTGGGGAGGAGCAGTAAATGTCGCATATGAGCTGTCAGTAACCGAGGTGGATGGATGGCTGGCTGATGTTCCAGAGTTCTGCTGCATGATAAACAGTGTCATGGCGTCATTGTGAGCGATAAAATCAACTTTCCACCATAGGACATACTTACTGCAGAGAACTAATTCATACTTATGTGTATGTCAGCAGGTGTATGCATGCATGAGGGCTTTCACTGGGTTATAATGGCATAGTTTTGTAACTAGCTCACCCTCAAAATCTCTTGCAATGCCGTATTTCAACATACCAGTGAGGTTTGCATTTTGTCTGTATTTAAAGTACCTCAATGAAAAATCCTTACACAGACACGATAATAATTTTATCCACTCAAGCGTGTGGTGATAATACTGGTGGTCTGATATTATGAGCAGATCAGTTTTTCTTGCGCCACCTGAAGGTGAAGCCAGTGCTCAAGCTCTAAAATTGTGCTCATACTGGTAGTTAATCTGTCGTTTGTAAAGATGCAGTGAGTCAAATGAGAATTAAAAAATAGTGTTTCCCCTAATACATAAAAGATGGTGTTCATTATTTACAGTTAAAGGTTGTGCTTTACTGCAGCCAGTCCTCTGGGAGAATAATAAAGCAGTAGAGTTGCTTTTTTGTTGTAAACCATGTTAACATATTAAGAGAGACAGTTATTTTGCACATCTTAAATGTGTCTGAACAGGATCTTTAAACAAGCTATTGCTTTACTTGCTTTTAAACAAAACCAAATGTAATTAGATGCAACCTTATTAATCACTTCAAATTTAAGCCAACAAACAAAATGTTGCACGTATTTCTTTTTTTTCATTTTACTTTTATTGCACCACAATAGAGTCAGAAATTGCACATTACAGTCATTGTATGGATGAGTCAATTCCAAAACCTTACTCTTGAAAAATATGGCATGACAGTGCTTTCGATAACTCACGAAGAAAGGCACATCTCATTCCCTCTGGTTGGAGATTTGGACTGTAAGGCCACTTATTTGTGCATTGCCATTTTTGTATTCCTTTGAGGAAAAGTAGGTCTGGACTTCCCTCTGTATTTGGTGAGCCATTTGTGTCATTCACTACTATTAGGGGCTAGGCTGTCAAAAATATGAGTTGAGTAATATTACTTGCATACCGAATACTCATTGCACCCTTATGAGTTATAATATATTGCATTACTCTTTTTAGTACACAGCATGCTGCACCTACTGCATATGAACTTAAATAAAGTGCACTTGGATCCTCATTGTTTTTGCATTTGTGACCTGGCAATTTATGCTGGTTTTTGTTATTGCATCACCAAAATAAAGCCTGAAGTGTCTGTCCTCCTGCCAGCTCAGCTACTGATCAAATACCAGCAACTGCCCATGCCCTAAAGGCTTGGAAAAGAATAGAAATTTCTGGATACATATCCAAAAGAATCTCCTCATTATGACAAGTAAAACTTGATTGAACATCAAGTCATCAGCTTGGCCAATGGACCCCTCTGCAATCTACATTCATTTTGGTTAATTTTTATGGACTTTCTATGCATTCATTTTTGTCTTTGTTTAGCACATTTTGATCTGTCGTTCCCTCACATGCAACGTACTGGATCCTTTTTTTAAAAGAGCAAACTCATCTCTTAGTCTGACTCATCATTTTGTCAATTTGACAAAGTATATGACACAGACACAAAAATGTAAAAATCTTTAGTGATAATCACTCAAAATATTATAGAACAGTTCAAGGTTCAAAAAAATACAGCGGAGAAATCTATCAATTAAAACTATAAACTATTTTTACATGTAAAGTGATATTATTCCTAATTTGTGTGCATTGAAAATCTATTGATACCTATAAATCACTAAAAATACTAATACTTAAAGGTTTTAAAATTGTATTTCAGAAAAGATTGCAATGCTCCATAGATGTAAATGAGATACTGTGTGGAAGCCCTTTCAACTTTTCAGTTTGTCTAAGCATTATATATAAATAAAGTTATGATGGTATAAAAAAAAAACATGCTCCGTGTATTCACTGATGAATAAACTCCAATAACAGCATTAGTCATTAGTGGTTTTAAGCTACTACAATTACACCCCATCTTACTATCTCGCCTTTTCAGGGTGATTACTGTTCAAGTGTCACACTTTGGCAACAAAACATTTTGATGAGCCACAATGGGTCGATACTCTCCAAGTACCTGAGGAGAGTGCAATGGACTAAACACTCTCATATGTTACCTTTTTATAATGCCCCTTAATGTCGGGTTTAGAAGATCACCCTATTGATCTGGTAAAAAAAAAAAGGGCTGCAGAGGCACAGTAATTCTGTTTTACCCACATGAGGGATCTGTAATTTTTGTCTAAATGGGAAAGGTCCTGAGGATGAAGGTAGGACGGTATAGACACACAGTGAGAGAGAAAAAAACAAACTTGTACCTTTGAACAAAGCCAAAGGGACACCTATGCAGGCCATCCATCGTGGAGCACAATCCGCTGCGAGCCATTACAGGTGCAAATTAGCCATTGTTCTCTCTTTAAGCTGGTTTGTGTCCCAAACAATGCCTGCAGACACTTGATATGCTCAAACTGAATAGAACTGGGAATTGTAACTCTTAGGTTCTGGCATATTTCAACCTGTTTGCACAGCAATGGAGCTGCTTTATGAAATTCTACATTTGTCCTTTCCTGTTCGTTTTTATCCCTCTCTATTATTTCACTTCCCCCCCCTCTTGATCTGTGGCTCTCTCCCTATGGTTGTATTTATATAGGTGGAACAGCACTGGAGGAGTGATTGAAAAGCTGTCCTGTGGATCAGGGTGGTTTGTGGGGCCTGTCCATGCTCTAATCCATCCTGCCGCCCTGCCACACAGGCAGAATATCAAACAGGCAATCCCTGAGGAAAGGAAGAGAGAAAGATGTGGAGGAGAAAGAGAGGAGACACAGGGAAAAGAGATGTGAGAGGAAGGAGAAAGTCTGAGAAAGGACAAACATCAGGACTAAAAATGGAGAGCAACAAAACAAGGGGAAGCTTAGAGGGTGAGAATGAAATGAGAGAGGTAGAAAAAAGTAGAGAGAAAGAGGTTGGAAAAGTTTAACACAAGTATGGCAGCACTGCAAGGGAGGGGAAAAAAGGCAATTCCTGCAGTCTCACTCCACTACTTTTCTTCATTTGAGTCTGATTAGCTCAGATAATGTATCTGTGCCATTATGCTGCTAATAAAAAAGGGGTGGGTAGCACATAGTGAGTGGGGTAATGGGGTCCTGATCCACCTTCTAAAATAAACTGAGCAGTGACACAGGGCTGTAAAAAAAAAAGGGGGGGGGGGCAGTGAAGCTTCGCCATGGAGCACAAAAGTCAGTTGAGTCACTAACTGGGTCAGATGTCGGCACAGCAGATGCCTTTGGCATCCATTGGTGGAATTTAATTGTTTACAAAATAAGGATATTTCTAGAGTTTGGAGGGAGACCTTGTTCGGGTCTCAGGATGTCAGTGAATTTAATGTCAGACTCTCCTTTCCGCTCCTCACTGGAAAAATACAGCGTGATGTTCGATATACTGTAACTACCATACTTTTCTTGCAAAATAACATGCAGAATGTGTGCTTACCCTTTGCAGGAGTGCTCACCACATCCTGTCTCTGAGTTTACAGATCTAAATTACCACCTATCCATTACTGTACCAGTTAAACACATGGCTAAGGCCTCATCTAAACCTTCATCACACATCACCGCAGTGCAGCTAAGCTCAGCTTCACACTCCCTTGCCCTGGGCTGCAGCAGGAAGTTTCTAAAGGACACTGCAAATATAGACTGGGGATGCTGCCTCTCTGCGTTCATGCTCTTAACAGAAGGGGGGATACTGAGCTTATTTTGTAGAGATGGCATAGTACAGCGAGGACCCAAAATAACAGTGGTAATGAAAGTCAGGCTGAGGTTGGTCTGTGTGCTGACAGGTTTATAAATGGCTTTCCAATGTGATGTATGTTCACTGAACTTTAGGGCAGCTTACAGCTTTGTGCTTTGTAGCGATATGTAATTTTTAGTTTTCATTCTTTTGTTGTTCTTGTAGATAGAGTGTCACCCCTGTATGTAATTCAAAGACATTGTACTTCACACTTGATCCAGTGCTCATTTTACACTGGGTGTGACTCTCAGTGTGTAGTTGTTTGCTGCAGGAATTTAAGTTTGCCTGCCTTCGTCCTTATGTCTACGCATTCATGTAGCCTTTACATCCATTCTGTGACATCACTCATATATACTGCAAAGGACACATGTTGACGTGGCAAGGCCCTAAGTCAAAATGTATCCAAGAAGCAAAGAGTCAAGTTTGGGTGAAATACAAAACATTTATTCACTTCGAAAAATGTCACAGGACATGATGGTAGATGTAATAAGGCTGCTCCATCACTGAACAGCGAATACAGGGACCCAAATGGCCTTGACAATCACTCACACTCTCTTCTCCTTTACTGCATACCTTTGCTTGTCAACTGCTAAGACACAACTGGTATGAAGACGCAATGTGCCTATTTGCATTGAAAGTTTTTACTCTGCAGACGCACACTGATTTTATGTCAGTGAGCCAGTGTGCCCCGGTAAGCAACACCCAACTCCAAGGCATCATCTGAGTCGTCTGTCACTCTGGCCAATCAGTTTGGTGTTCGCCGTTATAAAGATCAGAACTGGAGGAAAAGCTACTTTAGTCTACAACTCCTTTGCTACTTTGATTTTACTAGGGCTTTACACAGGATTTACCTGGAAGCAAAAGCAATAGATGGAATGTAATTTTCAACTACTCTGACCAGGATATGCAGTTAGCTTTTGCAGGTATTTAGTGACAATAAACCACGTACTATGCTGTTCCCTTTTACTTTTTGAAGGCCATGTTGATAGTTGCAATGGGGGAAATACCTGCGTGACAAAAAGATTGTAAATGTTATCCTGCCATCTTGATGAACTGTTCAATTACTTGCTTGTTGACACTGCACCCTTGTGTTCTCTTTTCTAGTCTCATCTCCCAAGGAGAGGCAGCCTCCTGTCTCTGATGAGCCATTTCTCCTTTCATTGCTCTCTCTGGGAACTGAAAGCTGGTTTCCTCTGCAAGGCCACAGACAACGACACCAAAACAGTGCGTATCAAATTATTAAGTAATAGCATCACTTTACCTTTAATAAGTTATGTCTATATTAGAACAAGTAGCTATAAGTACAACAAAAACAGCTGAAATCGATGAGTTACGGCTTAGTTTGTGTGTTGAAAAAGTAATTAGTGCTTTGAACATTCATCAACTCATTATTTATCCAGTAAATTTTGCTGAGAGCAATGACGTCTTTTTTTGGAATACCATAATCCCACTCACACAGTTACACACATTCAAACCTGGAAGCTGCCCAGTGCAATCACACTCTTTGTTGATGGCAGCCTCACTTAGTGAGAGGAGTTAGTGGTTAAAGGCATTGCTCCAGGGCACATCAGTAGTGACATTTAAGTTGTTACACGAATGGCAAAAGCTCTTTAGTGAGTCTGTGATTAAGAAAAAATATGGTTAAACATCCCCAAGACACCAGTGTCTATGGCTGTGAGATAGTAAACAAATGTTCAACCATAACTTTGATTTGCATAAAAAAATAGGGATGTATTCATTGATTTCATGGTCACTCCCCAGAATGTTCCATAATCCAAGGCTCATGCACCCTTTGGTAAAGCATTTTACATTTTCATCCTACTCACTGTGCCTCTCAGCCTCCCAAGTGAATGTGTTTTGGCCTTCAGCGCACAATGCAATGTAAGTCTCCTCTCACCTGGTTTGAGCTGTTGGACCTGCTGTAGAAATGTTTTAAGAGCTTCAGTGAAATACTCGAACACACTGTTCTGTGCTATTTTTACCCCCTTCTGTAACAGACAAATGGATCCAAGACTGAAGTGTATTGATGTTACGCTGCTCCCTGGTGTGCCACCTGAGACAAAAAAATGAACCGCCACAAAGCAGCCTCTCAATTTGTAGTTTTTATTTAACATTTATTGGCCTGTAGTGTGTTCTAATTGATGTTTTATCTTGCTATTCCGCTGAACTTTCTCTGCAGGCACCTGTGCAGAGAATAAGCAGCTATTTGTGCCACTGTAAAAAAGCACAGCTGTTCCTCAGCATCCACCTACCTCTGCAAGTAATACAAATCATCAGGCCTCCAAAAGAGGCAAGTATACAGCATGGGCTTGAATAAATACAACGTATGCTTCTGAACTCACGGAACACTTTGAGATGGTGGGGGGGTTGTAAATCAAGTCAGTGAGGGTAACAGTTCTTTTAGGGCTGGTACCCACTTTGAAGATACTATCAAAAAGAACCCAAATACATCTGAAAGTTTACCTTTCTCTGACATGCACTGCTGTCTTTTTTGATATCACAATTAGGATTCAGGATTTTCAAAAACCTACAGATACATTAAGAGCATTACTTTAAGTTGCAATTTAGCCAATCCCATTGACCAGTTAGTTTTATTAGAACAATTTTTTTAGATTTACAAAAAATGATTTTAATGTGTTGTGTGATTTTGCTACTATGGTGAAATATGACGGAATATGTAGTAATTTGATTTTAGTGAAACGTCATAGCATTACAGTTATATATATATGTTATATATATATAACATGTATAAAAGTTAATAAAACTTATTAACGTTATAAAAGTTAAGCATATATATGATATATGCATAACTTTTATAAAAGTGAATTCATTATTTGGGCAATAGGAAATGCAGTTGCTACATAAGACCAAAACAAACTGCATAAAAGCACTTTGCAGGAGATTTTGATATTATGTTGACTGGGACCTTGGAAAGTTTGGAGGGGGTATGTAAAACTGAAGCACTGTCGCTTATGAATGAGCTACTGTGGCAACTTTGTGTGTGTGTGTGTGTGTGTGTGTGTGTGTGTGTGTGTGTGTGTGTGTGTGTGTGTGTGTGTGTGTGTGTGTGTGTGTGCTTGAGTGACATGTTGATATATAGCAGTGAAAGAAATTCTGATCAAGTAACTGTAGCTTTGCTGACATGGCAGTGAAGTATTGCATCTTAAATCTAAAAAATTCATTCACCTAAGACAAATAATCAGCTGATGGATGTGGTCGATTGTCTTTCCCATGCTTATCTCCTTCTTTGCTATGCTAGGCCCAACTACAACAGAACTTCTAAGCTACTGTCTATTTATTGTTAAAAAAATTCAACTGCAGTTGTCAGACAGGGATATGGTACCTCTGTTGACCCATTTGCCAAGTATCAATAATTCATTTGTTTACATCTCACATGTCAGTCAGTATGTAGTTCTGCCCCTTTAAAACCTGTAAATAGTTTTACCATGTAAACAAAAACCTGAACAGTCCCAAACACAAAAAAAGTAATTATTTCCTTCCACTTTTAGCAGGTGATAGGATGCCATATCAACAAGCCTTGCCATTAATCCAGAACCTTCACAATGCAAAGGCTTTTTTTTTTTTCCCAATGAACTCCAAAGATGTTCTGCATGAGTAGGCTTTCACAAGTTGTGTCAGAATCTGCATTCGCTATACTTAAAGGCCAGTGATTCTAATGTTATTATATATAAGAAAGACATGTAAATACTTCATGTCACTCTTGCACCCAAGTGTTGAACATCAGCTATAAATGTCACCATCTGAATGGTGTTATCTTGCATCATTTATGCATGCCTGCAAATACACATACAGGTGTCTACCGTGTAAAGGTTCTCTACAGGGCTGTGCAAATACAAGTACATTCCAGCCTTTAAAGAAAAACGAGCTAAATATATATGCACTAAAGAAGATATTTGATCAGTATCTGTTTGGAGTTGATTTTCAAAAATGACCACCAAAACGAAACTCAGACCTACGGTATGTCTCTACCCGATAAGCAGGTGCAGGAAGGACAGGAGATCAATAGATGTAAGTATCTTTTTTCTGCTCTATGACCGAGCCACACTTTCACATGATCATTCAAACTGACATCGTGACACGACAGAGAGCCGATCATCAAAAAAACATCTTGTATTGTTAGATCAATACATTCCTGTAGATATTCAGTGATGTGTGTAACTAATATGTCACCATGCCCTCATATAGCACCAATCAGGCCCCTAGCAGTACGTTTCATCTGATAGAAGCATCAGATCAAAAGAGCAACGATGGCAGTGGAGAGTAATGTACGGTATGTCTGACACAGCAAGTGATGGGTAATCATGCTGAAGGTCTTTATCCTGTCATACAATATGTTGTCGCATCAAAATCTACATGGATCTACGTGTGAGTAAACAGTAATAGAGTAGAGTTCCTGCTATACCCAATGTATCCAGGAACAGCTTCTTAACAGGTACTAGATGTCACTGTTTTTCTTTCTAACAGTCTTGTCAGATTTGTTGTCTTGTGTCCTTGGAGTCCAACTTGTCTGTCTTGCATTTATGTTTGAATTCGAACAAAGCATAATATTTGAACCAACAAAACCAATTGAACGGATTTGTTTGAGGTGGGTTACAGATCGCTCTGGGGGTCTTGCAAGAGGAAAAGTTGTTACCCTTTCACATTAAACACAGAAAAAAAAAAAGTCTGGCAGTAAGGAATAATTTCATTTCAGAAGTACACTCCATGTCCTCCACAGTAGTCACATGGTTCACATAAATGCATAAATAAATAAATCAAGATACAGATTATCAGCATCACAAAATAAATCCCAGTAAAACTTATCTTATAATGTTGCTGGTATGAATCCCATCCTCTTACAAGATTTCAATCTACAAAGCATATTTCCTTTTTTCATGCTTCAGGTGTTCCATGTTGATAAGCCATAGCTGATAAATCCATTTCCTGTACAAAAATCTCGTATGTTACCTCAAAGACAAACGCCTTTTGTGGATGTATTTTATCCTACATTGTGTTATGATTATGATCACACACATAAAAGGCGATGTAGATGCTAGTTAAACCTGTGTTTCTATTGTAGGTACAAAAGGCTAAATGAAATTTCCACTTCTAGAAAATTCAGATTTAGCAAAACTGTATAAGCTTTAATTTACAGATGATGCTTTGCTGAGTGCTTAATTGAGGCTACATGTGCATCTACACTATGCAACACATTCATCCTTTGGTAGAACTGGACTCAACAAGAGACAACAAACAACACAATGCTTAAAAAACAGCATTTAAATCATTGGAAGACTATTGAATTTAGTCTGTTGGTCCTTTCATTGTCCTCTGAGTTGCAGCAACACCCATTACTGCAAGGCCAGCCTTCCCGTGCATCACTCACTTTTTTGTTCAGTTACAGTGATAGAGTAGCTTGAGTCCGTATTTTTGTTTTCTTGGTGACCAAGCAACTACAGTTAATCCTGTGGGATTTCAACTTAATGAACATCATTGATTTGTTCATTGATTTGTGTTGAGGGTTAGCAACAAGATTGAATAAGGTGTTTTGACACCTGGAAAATTGTGCATTATTGCAGAAGAATGGCCGGTTTGCTGTTTCTGAGTGCAGTGTTGCATGGACAACATGGTTTCTTCTTATTCCTTGTTATAAACACTTGGTATAGACTCTAGTCAGCTAAAAGTTTTACTTTGTAAACACTGATTGTTCCCCCCTTTGAAATAGACTGCTATGCAACCTAGGATATTTTTCACACAGCCAGCATGACTTCACAGAATGTACATATGCACAAAGGATATTATATGCTATTTTACTTATTCCCCTTTTTTTTAATGCTGTCAGAGTGTGGCTTAGTCCACTGCAGGGAAATACAAAAAATAGAGGCAGCAGCTCCGGCTGCTAAAGCTTATGCCAACCAGCACCACTGCTAGCCGAGACAATAAACTCTCTGCTGCTGGGAGTGAGTATGCTGTGGCAAAGTCACACCTGACTGTTTTTGTTGAATTCTGTTGTTTACATTTGTGCATAGGGGTGTGTGTGTGTGTGTGTGTGTGTGTGTGTGTGTGTGTGTGTGTGTGTGTGTGTGTGTGTGTGTGTGTGTGTGTGTGTGTGCGTGCGTGCGTGTGTCAAAGGGGAGCTTGAAACTGCCTTAAAAAAATACGCCCAATGGAACAACCGACGCCAACAGGAACAAGAGGAAAGTTTGCTAATGATTGTTTCTGTAATGTAACCATTACGGCCTGCAATGAAGTCCATGAAGTCCATGAATTTCAAGGCACATGTTATGGCTGCTAAACCAAGTTAGTAGTACTAATGCATGATAAAACTGCTGCAGATAGGACTTTCTTTGCCTCTGCAGTATGCTGGCAGAGCTGGTCTGACAGAGAGTGAACAGTTGAGTGATGCAGGGTATTGTTTCCCCTGGATGCAACACAGCAATTAGTATTTTGCCTAGACTGCAAATGTACTAATTTAATCCAAACCATATGTGCATCAAACTGTATATCTCCAACACATATGTATAATTTAATTAAATCTATCACAAAACAATAATAATCATCCTCTATCTTGCTAGCTTCGTGTTTATAAACTTTGGTTTGTAATTAATTACTCAATTCCCTCATCACTGTTTTCAGATGGATTTTGGAAAAACTTCTTTAAATTGGACACCCCTCAAGCAGCGGTCACCTTGTATCAATTAGACATCGTACAAAATTAAAATATCATAAACCATCATTATAATTGATGTACACATCCTCATTCAAAGCAATTACAATCAACATGTGAGAATTATTGTACCTTCACTGTCAGTTAAAAGGGAGATGGTGAGAAGCAACAGGGAGGCAGGAAAAATAAAATTAATTTATAAATGAATAAAAATAGCTGCAGGCCATTCTGTCTCTTTTCAGTCTGGCAGGTTACTCCAAGCATCAGGCATGTAATGGCAGGAGACCGGAGTGGACTGTACCTTACACTGCACTCCTGATGAATGCAATAGAGGTGATTTGGTCTGCCATGTAGCACTCATATCGAAGGTCCCTTTTAGTTGCAACCACAGCAGCTTGTGGAAATCACACTGTTGGTCTGTCAGTTCCAAAAATGCACCATCTTTCACATCTCACATATAGCAGTGAAAGTCTATATACACAAGTACATACATGACTTTATACTCCACAGACAAAGTACCAGCTTTTTTGACTGCGTTTCACCCGGAGAGAGACGGCACTTCTTGGCACCAGGTAAGATCATTGACTTATTGCAAACCATTTGTTAAATTTGTGATAGCAGCTGCTACAGATTGTATCTGCTTCACTGAGGTAGGACTGTATGGTAAAATAAAGGTAACATGAGATCATACTGTAATTGGTTCTCAAAGTCTAGAGCCAAAAACACAGGGGCAAAAGTATAAAAAAGAATGAAACCGAGGTGTTCATCTGCTCTAATGCAAGCTGCAATCATTAGCGTGTCCTGCTAACTAGCTTACTACCTACAGTAGTAACTGAGAATTACTTCCCAGGCCAGGGAGCAAAAAAAAATGAGAGTTTGGGGTAGAGTTTTCATCCAAGTGATGGATCGAGAGACAGCTGATCAAATATGCCAGTGACAGTTGTCATTCCAGACTACAAAATTGGCGTCTGCCAGTTAAAAGCGACAAGCCTGTGTTTGTCTACCCCTTCCTGAAATCAAGGACCAATTGTTTCATAGACTAATAAGACTCAAGTTTCAAAACTGCCATCTTGATCATTTTACATTACATATGCATAGCTTGCAACAGCTACTAGAGGGACAAAGTGAATGGTCATTGGCATCAGGTGTGACTTCTTCTCAAAAATCAGCTAATTAAATATAAATATAATATATATTATATATGATATGAATCTTTGTTTTGTTTTGTTTTGTTTTGTTTTGTTTTGTTTTGTTTTGTTTGTTGTTTTCATGATCTGGGGAGATGAAACCCCTCAGATAGCATCAGCTATCTTCAGATGGTCTGAGATAGTATAACTGACACAACTGCAACTTTTCTCTACAACATTTTGTCCTGTTGATTTGTCGTAAATCTCTCTCTGGAAATGGTTCTGGCGATGAACAGTATACCGCAGTTTTCTTAAGCGTTTTACCTAGGAAAAGGTGCTACACATGAATGAGCAAAACCATAAAAGGTACACACAATCATCATACACCTATCTAGTAACCATTAGCAGTGTTAAATATCCTCCTTAAATCCCCAGTGCCGTTGTAGAGGGGTGCCTCTCGGGAGAATGGTATCAGCCTCACAGAGAGAGGAATGCGGCAGCCATGATCTTAAAGATGGAATCACTCAAAAGGAACACTGGGCATAAGCACAGAGCTCAGCGCGATGCGGGCTGACTGCAGCCGAAAATTGGCAAGTGACCCTTGAGACAGGTCAGTCCCAATTCACAGACAGCAAATTGTGTGGAAGGCATTGATTAATGGGGAAGACACAACTCGTTATGGCCTTTTGGTGTCATCCTCTGCCTCCTCCTCACTATCCCCAACCTTCTCTTTCTGCTGAAATGAGACGAGTGGCTAAAATAACAATTCAACAATTGATCTTAGCCCATAATTAATGGCACCACTCGGGTCTAATTTGTGAACAGGTGGAATAGAAGGAAGGCAGCTAAAGAGGAGCCAAGAATAGGTCTGCCTTACAGACAGCTCTCCGAATGAATTATGCCAATGTTTCATCATTTGAGAGGGATCATGTTTGCCTCAAATCATTTCTGTCAGCTGGACTATATGTAGAACTGGGGGAAATCACTCACTAGATACAGTACACTGATATAATACAAATACATTTTCACTGTTGGTTCCTGTTTACTGTATAGGGGTAACCCTATAACCCTATATATATATATATATATCGGGGTAACTGCATATCCCATCACTTAAATGTCGGAAAAGTGTCGGTACTGTCGCTACATTTTGTGTATTAGAGACAAAATGTCAGCACTACCGTGTACAAACTACCACAACATAGAAAGTTAGTTGTTTTGTTTTTTTTTTAATCTGATCTGTGGTCTGAGAATCGATGTTACCCCAAATTAATAACTTCAAACATATATAATTCACTGGCAATTGGCCATTTCACAATGAGTATGACTCGTGAAGGCATCATTAAGGAAACAATAATGAGCCGAATATTAATCCCTGTTCTTTGCCTTTCACACTTAGAGTTGACGGATGACATATGATATAAGTTTTTCTTGATTATCAGGGGAAGATGTCTTCAAAAAGGAAAATAACAGTGAATTAGAGATTGCAGTGCTATCCATCAGCTCTGGTGAATCCATGAGAGGCATTTTTAAGGAAACAGCTGACAGACAAGATAGTACAAGTTTCAAAGTTTAGGAGTCAAACTAATACGAGAGCTTGGCCTCTGGATATGGACCTGAATGCAAGCACAACATGGCAAACATGAACATGAACAATATAATGCCTTTGGTGCTAGCTGTCAGAGAAACTGCTATACAGTATACAACAAAAACGGATCCCACAACAATAAGAAATAGCCAAAGCCAAAGAAGAATTAAGCCAATTAATTTGAAATACAGAAATGTTTGACTAACTACACTATAATGAAAGGTCCATCTGCAAAAAAGGTCAGTGCACCATTCATTAGTAAGATTCTACTCTCTTATTTTTCTTAAAATATTTTGTATGCCTGCCTTTATTTTTTGTGACAGATTCAATCCTCCTGTGTTTGGATAATACCCCTCTTGCACAAATCTCAGGAGAAATGTTCTGCCATTCTTCACAGATGATTCTTTTAAGCTGTTTGTGGTTGCTCCTCCTTCCGCTCTCGAAAACTCTACTGGATTCAAGTCCGGGGACACGCTTGGTCAGATCATAGTATTCACTTTAAAAACTCAGTATGTGGGTACACAAACTTTGGTAATCCTGTCCAGGTCCACACCAAACATGCTGGACCCCATCTGATCCAGACAAATGTATTTTGGTTTCATCTGACTACAGAATGTGCTGCCAATATTCATCAGGCTTGTTTTCATGTTTATGTTTGGCAAAGTTTAATCTTGCAGTTTTTGGTTTTCTTCTTGAACGCCATCCATAGAGGTTGGGGTCGTGCAAAGTCCTTCCCACTGTCCAAGCAGTCACTGAAACACCAATTTCCACAGATAATTCTTGTGCCAAGTCAGTAGAACTTGCCCGTCTGGTTTTTCAAAGCAAATAAATAACCAATTGCCTAAATAACCAATTGTGCGTGATTTTCCCTAATTTTTCAAGAGTGGCCACTGCGCCTTCTGTTATTGGTATTAATGCTCTTCCCATACCTCCTAACCAGTGCTGCAACTGCATTTTGGCTCATGGTCAGTAGCCTACTGATGCTCTTTTACCATCTCCCATCTTTATGAGGTCTCACAAACTGGTTTCTTACTTGCTCTGGCAATTCCTTACCATGTGGAGCCATGCTGCCTTAGACACAACCCAGTCCAAAACTGAGGAAGCTGTGGTGTTTATTTTATAATACCAGTGTAGTTTATCTGAACTGCTTGTTTTTAAGTACACAGAAGATAGATAGACAGATACCCTATACTTCAACTTAAAAATAATACAATTATTGTAAGGTGACACAACTTTGAACCATATAACATTTTAATGATATTCAATAGAGCTGTACCCAGTTTTGTTTTATACTGTATGTTCCCTTTCTTGTGTCTTCTTCTTTCAGTGAATCTAGGATAAATTAAATAGTTCAGTGCTCACAGAGGACATGATTTTAGTCTTACTAGAATAAGTACTAGTACTCTGCAGCAAACACAGACACACTTCAAATTAGATACTGAAATTTTAGGAAAACAAATTTTTCCTGTAGGATCCCCAGCCTCAGTTTCTATCTTATGGCTGTTTGCAGTCCTGCTGACATGATGCTGAAGCACTGAAAGCTCCTGTAGTTTTTAGATTACTGGAAAACTTGACAAGAGAAGCACGTTCCAATCCTCGAATCATAACTGCAGATAATTTTCTGAGCAAAAACATTTATTTTTTTTTACATCTGAAATCTTAAGAATTAATTACTGAAACTGCCTTTGTCTTACTGTAATAATTCAACACATCACTGTTTACTGGAGAGCACTCACTTTCCTTTGATGTAAAGTCAATCTTTCAAAGGTTTCAGTATTTTCCATTGTCATCGGTCTGGAACACTGGTATCAAAATAACCATTTTCTATCTCTGTTCTATAATAATATAACATTTTACATGCTGATTCCCACATTTTTCAACGTACACAACACATTTTTACTGCTGTGCTTTAAAGATGTTCACCAAGTTTACTCGTTCACAAGGTCATGCACGGATGCCATTGTAAAGTGTTTCTGCCCTGCTGCCACAATGGCAGCTCCGAGCTGAAGACAACTCTTTCTTCTTTATTAGGTTATTTTATCGGCCCTGTCAACAGCTGTGACAGCTCCAGACATGATCGAGTTTGGCTTGTTTTCACTACATCCTCTGCAAACTTTGACACCTGATTTCATTGAGGGAGATGGGATTTGAAAGGTGGGGGACAAGGGTCGCCAAATCCTCTCCTCCACATTGTCTAATTTACTGTACCTGAGCAGCTGGTTGTGAGAAATGCCTCTATGTCTCTGCTCCTTCTCTCCTGTCTCCCTTCTCTGTTTTTCTGGTCGACAAATATGAACTTGTTTTTTTTCATTAATCTTTTCAGGAATCCCTTTGGTTTCATAGATTTACTGTTACTGGCGGAATGGTACAGAAAATATGAAAACAATAGTCATTATAATTATAGGTCTGTGATTACATATGGTAGCCCTCTTTTCTGTTGTTTTGGCTTAACCATGATTCTAATTGACTCATGTAATTGCCTTCATAAACAGCTGAGATGAACATAATCAACACTCCGGTCCCTCACTCTGCATAAGGTGAGCAACGTTGCACTATATTATTGAAGTCTTAATTGACTGAACAGCAGAGAGACCATACATGCAGAGTTACATGCATACTTATCATTCTGTTTCACAAAAAGCCATCTCCAAAAGTTGGTTAAATTCAAATGATATAGCAATGGGAGTGCTGAAACTAACTGGAACCAGTGTGGTCTAAAGTAAATGCAAACATACTAGTTAGAAAGGAAATGCCTTTTGAAATTGCTTGTTTCCTTTTTTAAGGGTAATAATCAGAATTGGTTTTGAATTATGTCTCTTTCTCTGGCTTATCTCTCCCTCTTGATTATGTGAATAAATATATAGTGTTGTTCATAAACTATCAAGCTAGTACATGTACTGTGTAATATGGGCAGAATAACAACCGGTAATAATAGACATGTACAGCAATTTTGCATGTGCCTTTTAGTGGTAAAATTATATATTGATTCTTAGCGGACAAATCCAAGAGGTGTAACAGCAGTATGGTGAAGAGGGTGTATGACATAAACAAGACGGAAGCTACGATGCAGTGTGTCTTGACTAACATTATAATGAACACAAAACACACAGGTTTGTAAGCAGATGACTATCAAAAGTCAAAGCAAGCTGGAGAAAGATTAGGTTTTTATACGGACAGCACATTCTGCCGTGCCGATTCATTCTGGAGTGGCTGAGTCAGTGCAAGACAAGCTTTCTTTGGCTTTAATAGCCACTGGTTGCTGCGACCAGGACAGCATACATTATCTGTCTCCTGTGAATTGGTGCCATGCGTTCATTCTCTGGTCTCAAAGGGTTCGGGCTATCTTCTCCATAGGACACTGCTACACTCAAAACTCTCTTTGACCAGGGGGTTTCAGGGCTTCTAGAGGTGTGGCTAACCTGTCATTCGTTGCCCTACATGGAAACAAGAGACTGCAGACAATGCCCTGAGGACCTCAGTGGGAGCTTTGTGCGCTCAACACTGAAACCTGTTTGCCCAGTGGAAAGGGGCAGTCTACCTGCGGCTCATCTCTGTCTCTGGGGTGAAAATATGACAAAGTGAGAAATTAGTCTTTAGAGAGTAACTAGACCTGAGTTGACAACCCTGCGGGCACTGCTATATAGCAGTTGCTGCTCGCTTTGTCCCCACCCTGTGCAGTTCAGCACTTCACAGTGTACTGTTTTTTGATGCAACATCAAAGTTCAGTATAGTCACAAGT
Organism: Xiphias gladius; assembly: GCF_016859285.1. Taxonomy (NCBI): domain Eukaryota; kingdom Metazoa; phylum Chordata; class Actinopteri; order Istiophoriformes; family Xiphiidae; genus Xiphias; species Xiphias gladius. The sequence continues at coordinate 12,543,601 of NC_053407.1, read as the reverse complement.
TCAACAGACTACACCACTGAACAGGGCCGTGAAATGACCCTGGAAAACAGAAAGAGCCTTTGTGTGGCCATCTGGCTTTCCAATCAGGCTCATCTACTGAAAGAAAACTAAGCAGTTAAACAGAAACATGTCTAATAACCCAGGTTATTGGTTACAAGTGCCAACAGCACACTTTACTCCGTTTGTGGTGAACATATTATTAGTGAAACTGGTTAACTTTGCAGTTCCACTTTCAGTCATAATATTCCAGCCACACGTCTGGAGTGAGGCTCCAACACTGCCAATATCTTACAGCAGAAAAAGGCCTGTAGTGATACCAGCTGGTCCTTTGAGACAAGTAAAGTGAATGGGACGGACCAGATTGGGATATGCCAGGATTTATTTAGTTAGCAAACCTTTAGATCTTACCATTCTTGGCTAAGCTGTTCTATTACATACTGCAGAAGAGTTTGATGCAGTGTAAGGCTGTGCTTCTAATGGGCATAGAGCCATGGGATAGAGAAGCCCAACTGTGAGTGTTTGAATATGTGTGAAACAAACAAACAAACAAACAGACAAAGAAGAAAATCAGTGTGATATGATGAGTGGTTAAGACAACAAAGCCCCATAACAGAACACAGCCTGTATGAAACTGAACTTTTTTCACACACACACAGTGATGCAAGCATACAGACAAAGAAAACAAATAAGTCCTTCACAATCCTCCGATAGCTATGCATGCTTAATGTGCTGGCAAAAGCAAAACTGATGGCAATAAATGCCCATCAACAATTCCTTGAACAACTTTTATAACCTCAAAAGGTTCATAACCTTATTTCTTGTTTAATTTGTTATTAACCCACATTTAACCCACAAGTGAAGCTGTGGAACTTTTTGATGTGATTATGTTGTACATTAGTGATGACATCCATTTGAATAAATTCTACAGCTGTGGCAAATCTCTTACCTGGGGTGTCATAGTAACATTTTGTTTTGCTGGCAAAGATTAGGGGTAATTGGCGATATGATGACAACCCAAAAATGAGACACTAAAAATCCAATGCATCATTATGCTGCCATTGTTTCATTGTTATCTTATTTAATTCAAGATCAATTAAAGGCAAAGGTCAAGCAAGGTTTAACAAGGAAACAATTAAGTAGAAACTATCACCAAAGTCCTTTGTGGATATCTTCTAGCCTCCTAGCAGGAACAATTGCTTAATTATTCTGAAGATACGATACAGAAGCTTCCTTTTGCATAATCAAATAGCCATAATCTCATAAACTTATTCAGGTAAGATGATACTTTATCTTATTTTGCCAGACATATACTGTCTCTTTACGAGACAAAGCAAAAAAAAAGTATTTTGGTGAAAATCTAGGAGAGAAAAAGTTGTTTTGAACTAACTGTGGAAGGCTCTGTGGGCTGTGATTTTATAGTTGATTGGTGCAGTGTTATTGACCTGGGATCCTACTGAGATACTAGTAGAGGGGGCTGATGTTGACTCAGGAGCGGGTGTGACCCAGCACACAGGTGGCAAGGTTTTTGAGCATATTGAAGCTTTGCTCGTTGTGCAAAGAGGTGCTACAGAGATGCCGCTGCTGCGGTGCATTAAAGGGACCAGTTGTAGCAGCAGACAAAAGAAGGAGACTGCGGACATCAAGCACCTCTGGGGAATATTTAGTAAATCAAGACAAACAAAGATAAAAATCTATTCAATTCAACAGAGAGCTGATAATCTTCTAGATCAGTAGCTGTTGCTTTGCTGCTCCCCTTTCGTATTACCCTGTTTTAGCATTGCTGGCAGATCTCAGTTTGATATTAGAAACCATAGTTGACCCCATCCCACCCCCGCAGCCTAGCTTTTTTCACATCACACTTTTTTATTTTGAGATCTCTATTTCCCTATGACCCCCAATCAAGCCCAAATCAATTTATTACAGAATAAGAATTAAAAAGTCACTACTTTCTGCACATAGTATTCTATGGTACATAACAAGGGATGATAGTGGTAAAAATATTAGTATCCTGTTTTGCAAGACAGATATCATGAAATATTTAGAGAAACAAGTGACAGATTAGCCATGTAAACCAAGCATATATTGGATTCTTTGAAACTGCATGTGATGTGCAAAAGCTCAAATGCTTCAATTAAGTACTACGTCAAAGGGAAAAATATATTTCAACACTCAAAAAGATGGCTGTCACATCGCAAGAGCAGCCATGTAAATTCGTTTTTGCACAACGTCTTGAGGATGCTTGCATTATTTATTTTGCCTTCTTAGTTGAATTTATATATAAAAGGAATACCCCTACAATCTTAGCATCTGGTAATTCTTCAGAAAAGACTAAGCAACAATATCTACTTGGTATTATTTGTAACTTAAAATGTTATGTGCAGTAGGACGTATGTCTATAGCTAAACAAAGAAAAATATGACTTATATTTTCTGATTTAGATATTACTGCAGGTGTCAGAAATGGCTTAAACCCAATATGAAGATCAGTTTGTTTATTCTTGTAATTCATTTAACTTGCAGTTTACTGTGATGTTAATTGATCAGCAGTCTGACACAGAGACATTCTAAATTTCAGTTTGCTCTGCCCACAACTCAGTAGTTAATGTCATCCTGCCCCCTCACCTCTGAATCTTGAGACACAAACAATACAGCGATATTCACTTCATTTCCCTGTGCTTCACTTAACCTTGGTCTCTGAGGGCATTTTCACAGAGAGTAAAATTGTGAAGTCAGCTCATCTTCCAAAGTTTTTCTTTCATTAAACCCATTTCATTAGGAAGTCGTGGCTGGACTGTTGCCAGAGTATAAGAAAAATAATAAAGCCTTCTGTTGGCTATTGAAAAACACAATGATTGATGCCTTTAAAAGCAATTGCATTACGTGTACTACAACAGCATTAAAATATAAATGAGGATCATATATTGTGTGTGTTTTATTTTTTGTGTTCCTCGATTTTACACTTTGATACAATATTTTGGCCTGGCTGCTAACAACCTGACAGAATGTGTTGCGTTAGCACTGCAATTCAACAACAAATACTAGTACTGACTTCCTGCTTAAGCACATATACAACTTGTTAATATGTCAATACCCGCTTAAACCTTTGCAGCACTGTTCTTTCAATGTATAGATAGTGGAAATGTTTGCTTTTCCTTTCTCACACAATGAGAGAATCTGGGCTATTGTGCTGCTAGCCAATTACTCTCTCACAGCGTAATTCGAAATATTCACTGAAAACATTAAATATTGATTGCTGTGTGTTAACTCAGAGCATGAATGGAATTAAAACAAATATTAATCACATGCTGGAACATCGGCAAACTTTATTAGACCTATAATGAATTAGATCAGATTGCCCACCATTTGGAGGACCCTCACCCCACTTATCCATGTCAATTTAAATTTTAAGTGATGTGGCATAAATTGCTAAATTTCTTCAATTCAGATTTTGCATAAGCAAATCATCTATTTGCTGTCTGAGGAAAGGGGAGTTCGACCCACCACTAGCTGTGTAATTGTTGACCTTCCACACTCTGCCCTTCAATGAAAATAGATGACTGTCCATCTTATAGCATTTTAGAACTCATCTCAGCTTCTCTCTTGGCTAGTGTTAATGGAATTCTTCATAAGCCTTCTGTGTATCATGAGAGGGGAGAGACTTTTTGGTCCAGAACTTGTTTTGATGACCAGTCTATAAACAGGCTAAGACTTTTATGCAACTTACTACACACATATGAGCCCCTCAATAAACTAATCTTCTCATTAAGTCCAATGGCATTATCATAGGAGGGGAACACTAAGGACTCTTGTATGGAAACATTCAAGTGTTCCTTTGCCGCCTCTGTAATGGTGATTCTTTGAACCAACATTTTTTGTGTAATTATCCAACCCAAAAGATGTGCGATGAAGATTCAGGACATAAAAATTGTGTCAACTGCCATGATTAAGAAATTCTGTAAGGCGTGCAAGAAACAGAATTTGTTTCTATAAGATATACAGCTATGACTTTGTGAATCAAAGCACAGATGGAGGCAGATGAACAAGCTTATCCCTCTAGTTCATTTAGGGCATGACCTAAATATTTTTGGTAATTTCCTGACAAGTAGAACTAAACAGCGGAGGTACACCACTGTCACATTTGTGAAAGGGGTCAGATTGGAATCAATACAGTTACCACTTCTATAAAGAAAAATTACATAAATAAAAATCCTCAAAAAAGAGAAATGCATAGCACTTTGCACTTTAAGGGGTAATGTGTATTGTAGGTAAAGTCAGGCAATAAGGCCTTATAGACTTAAAAAAAGAGTTTGACATTTTGAGAAGTGACCTTTAGAGGTTCTGGTAGGAGGATTTTGTTACCCTTGGACATCTTTTTCCCCATTTCTGGTCTAAGCTAACTTAGCCAGCTGCTGTTTGGAAAGATGGAGTGGTATTAATCTTCTCTTCTAAGTCTTGGCAAGAGATCAAATATGCTTATTTCCCAAAATGTCAAAATTTTTTAATTTAACGTCACCGAGATCTGTTCCCCAGATGTAAACAGAGTACCTTAAAATTAATATTATCTTTTTGACTTTGAGGACAATATTGTATGTCTCTTTTGTAACCCTGGCATCTGAGCACCACATTGCAGTCATAGTTGTCTGGGTTCAGCCTGGAGGGCAACTGTTTGTTTGGACTGTTAATCTTCATCGAGCTGCAAATGGCCACTCTGTTGGGTGAGGGGGAATCTCAGAGAGTTATCTCATCATGCAGGACATAATCAGACACAAGGTTAATGAGAGTTTGATGGAAGCATATGCCTCACACACGGCAGTGGTATTGCACCATAATAACAGAGACAATGAGTTAATGGTGCAGGTCCAAAGGCAAACATAAACAAAACACAATCAAGAAAAATGGTCAGGAAAATATTAATTTATTTTAGCTCGCCTGGCTGTCACAAAAATCAGCCTGAAATGCCTGCCAAACCGCCTATTCCAGTCATACTGCCTCTGATGTGAGTAATACTTGAGGGTAAGCACACGCTGCTCTGATGTCTCTTAGAGTGTCTTGATTACTATTTTCTGTCACTTGGTCTGATACATACATATTTGGTAGAATGAGTGGCATTACCTATCTCTACAACAGGGTGACAGATGATGGTAAATCAAGCTTGACAGGAAAGGGCCCTTCAGCTGAATGTGATGTGAGTCACTTCCCTTCACTGCCTCCTAGTTTCCCATCATTCGCTGGGCTGTAACCTACCTACAGCCCAGGTGTGAGGATGCTCTGCTCATCCTAGCAGAACTGTAACAATATCGTGATCAAACACTTCAAATGGATTCTGTACAACTATGTGCAACAAACAGAGGCACACAAATATATTGAAATTGTTATTTAAGCAGCAGGGCTGATTGTTGCACCACAGGTATACTGTGTATATATTATATTATATATTATTTTGATACTGGGCCTCACTAATCAGTGTGTATCAACAGCTATGTGACAACACCTGTGTCATCTATGGGGCAATACAGCAAGAGACTCGTCAAACCAGGCTACCATGACACTGAGAGACTAAACTGAGTTACAAATTAAAGAAGACAGCTTCATCTTTACCGCTGTGCTGGGCTTAACGGTGAGATTGTTACACAGTAAAACTGCAGCTCACATCGATGTCATGTTAAGAATTTCCAGTGACACACATCTGAATGCAGCAAACTTTGCCCAGGTCAAATCATCCACATTTGTATACTTACTTAGGTTATGTTTCAGGCTTCAATCAAACAAATCACTGAAAAACTGAGGATTGTAAATTTATGGCCATCATTGTGCAAAAAAATTAAACATGTATTATAGATATGCACAGGCCAGTGTACAGTACAGAGTCAGTTTTCATGGATAATTTGATAATATTCTTTTCTTAGGAATTCAGATTTCATTGTTATCACTGACCTGTGGGTGGTGCAATTGTAACACCATCATTAACAACAATAATAAACAAAGATCCCTTGACCTTTCGTCTAGCGCAATATTCAGGTCAAAGTTTTTCTTTGACCAATACTTTGGTGTATGTACTTTGTGTTAATTGCTTATCGTCAAATGTTAGCTTGCTAACATGCTTAATATGGTGAGCATGGTAACCATGATGCCTGCCACACATCAGCTTTTTAGCACTGTCATTGTGAACCACGTTACTGTGTTACCATGCTAATGTTAGAATTTAGCTCAAAGCAATGCTGTGCTTAAATTAAGCTTCACAGAGCTGCTAGCGCGGCTGTAGACACTTAGCCTTGTTTTCCCACGTGTGTTACTTTTGTGGTTTTATTTTCCTGAGCCTATTTGTGTAAATATTTAGTTTCACTGTGCATTGTGAAGGATGTGATAAGGGATAAGTAAGATGATAATCCTCAAATAGAAAGAATATTCACTTCTGACAATTATTCCCAGTGAATTCTGTGTTATTTCATTCTCACTCCCAGTCTATCCATTAATCGACTTGTGCTTGCAGCAAGTCCAGAAAGAATTTGTACTGACTACCAGCATGACCAAAGTATAATGATGTATTTTCTGTAAATCTTTTTTAATGTGACTCTTGTTCTTGTTGATTAACTGAAATGTTCCTTTTCCTTCTGTTGTATAATTGTTGAGAAAAGAAAAGCACAAAACCCCACCGGAACTCCTTCATGGCTTACCTTTAAAGCAATGTCAATAGTAATTACTGAGAGGACTTATCTTTAGCCACTGCATCATTGTCCTTCACAGGAATCAGTGTTGGCTGCCCCTCTGCCAATTAATAGAAGCAAACACCAACATCACTTATTCAACCGATACATCATCATCACAGTTATGTTACATTCATACCACACCAAACTATTTTCACCTTAAATGAGTTAAGAATGTGTGTTACATTCACACTCATTCAATTAGCCACAAGAATTACCTTCTGTAGTTTGTTTATAGTTTATTCTAATTAATAAATACAAATGGAAAAAATATAATAAGATTACTTGGAAATTGAGACAACTAAAGTGGATTTTCTGCTTGTTCCATAAGAGGCAGACAGTTGTTGTAATGCCGAAAACTCAGGCCAGTTTGCAAATTATCAAAGCATTCCCCAGCCCCCATGTGAGGATCTAAAGCCAAAGAGTACCTGCAGCTTTATTCTACCCTCATAGGGCGGATGAGTGCACCTGCACTGCACTGATTTCGAACTCTCCTGGACTGATGTCGGCATTCACTCCGGACAAATCCAGCATTATAATATCTGGCCTGAGAGAACCAACTCTTTGATCTGGATATTTGTTGTCTCTTGCAATGGCCAAGCAGTCATGTGCCTCGAATCTTTAAGGCTGTAGTTGGAAAATAATGTTGCACCCTGACAAATTTATGTTCTGATTTAGGTAGGCTATCCTAAATAACAGTTTGGTAAATTTCAAAGTGAGCTTATCAATATATCAGCAACCATTTCCACTATAAAAATAGTGATTGGGTGTTGCCTCTTGGCTGCCAGTGCAGTGCTGAGTTTTCACCAGGGATCATAAATTTTATGTGGCTGGAGACAAAAAAATTCCGTAAATCTTTTAGAAATATCTTAAATCACTCCATTTGTGAAGAATGGTTTGGTCATTTTCATCTCACAGAGTAGTATTATAACAAGTTGGGGGGGGGGGGTATATATATATTTTTTTCCCACCTAAGTGGCTGTACAACATTAAAGTGCGTGTGTCAGCACCATTCAAGATAGTAGCCCTATGTAAATGTATAATTACAGAAACACTATTTGACTGCCATCAACTCCTCTGGGGCCAGCATTAATCCAAGAGATCAATGTTTCCAACCCCAGATATGCAGAGCACAGCAATCCATCTGTCAGCTCAGCCACCTTATCAGTCTACAGGGAGAGGAGCCATCGATAATTACCTCTACCCACTAACATAATACAGACATTTTCAGTGGAAATTCACACTCGGCTGTATTTATGGCTTGACAACTGTTAGTGACTTGTCTGACAAAGAAAATGCTATTGTAATGCAATTTCTTTATATGTTAAACTCAATCTGAGATATTTTTTATTACCAGATCTTGGTTCTGAACTCAATGCATTGAGGCTATTAAGTTTATTTCTACTGCTCCTGCATCCAACATCTGTTTGGGGTTTTTCTATTCTATTGCTGAATTCCATTTCTGCAGGAATGGAAACTGAGGCAGATGGCATCAAACAAAAAAGTGAACTAAGAAGGACTTATCAAACTGAAAGATGTATATTTTACCCATTACTTATTTTCATATTTATGCATTTAAAATTATTATGTACATGTGTATCACACATCAATTGCCATTTTCAAAGGATTTGTTTGCATAGTGAGTTTTCAGAGCCAAACGATGCTGGGGACTCGTTAGAGGAAGGAGACAATCATGGTTAACTAATGGGCAAGGGTGAACCAAAGCATGAAGAGGCTCCATTTGGCAATGATTGCCCTCTGACAAACTCCCTTCATATCTACTGCCATTGTGAAACTGATGAGCTATGGCTGTAATCGGCTCCAGTGATTGGAGAAAACTGCATTGAGGGAAAGTGTGGCTTTGATTTGGATAGGCAGCGACAGCTGGAAGGAACTAAGCATTTCCACTGTTGGTGTGCTAGGAAAGGTGGTTTACTTGTGTTTCTCTTGGCAGCAGCAGCACTTTCAGTGTTGGGTTTACAGGGGTGGAACTGAGCCTTACACAAACATTAATGACCAAGCTGGAAGGACAGTGAAATGCATTTCTGCTGGAACAGAAAGCTGAAACACAATGCCAAAACGGGACAGTAAATGTTCTTGTTCAGATGTCTCTTAGGGGAGAGATTAACATGTTTAAATCCAAAATCATTGTTCTACAGCAACTGTAAGTACATGAGGACATTAACACAACTGGGGAAAGAGAAAATTATTTTCTGTCTGACAAGAAACAGGAACAAAATGTGAAGTTAAATGAAGCTAATCATGTCAGAAACTCTGTGGATTCATAGTCAAATGGCAGAGAACAGTATTTCACATGTAATAGTCTAACCACGAGACCGAAATGGGACAGCACAACATATTTCACAATGAGAGTGTCTGTGTGTATGAACTGCAATGTTATGGTGATGTTATGGTACTTAATATCAACTTACCATACCTTGCTCAAAAATTTTATGGTACCCTGTGGAGATTTTGGCCACTAGTATAGAGCAATATTAATATTAGTAAATCCCTGTTTAGTTGAGCACATACATTAGAATGCTGTGGTTTGAGCAGGCTGGTGATAAATTCCTGCTGACTGTAATGGGCAGTAATGCAAATGTGTGCAAGCTATAAAACACAAGAAGAGGGAGAGGAAAAAGAGAAACAGTTGAAAGATTGAAATTTTGGCCAAAATAAGGACCCTGAATCCAATTTAGTGTTTATTTCACTTACAGCAATGTTGGTATATGCTGTTTTATGTCAAAGTTTTCCTTGCTGACGTCTGAAGTACCTCAAATTCATTTGTTTTAGTATTTTTGGAGAGACCTTCATCCTCAAATCAACACCAGTCATCAGACCTTAATCAGATAAATCACAATGAATCACTGCAGTTGTTTCTAATTTCTGTCAGTTCGGCTAATTTTGCCTGCCCTTGTGTCTACACTGAGATTGAGAAAGGCGCAATTGCCTACATCTGTCTTGTGCATGACTGAATAGTCCACTACCTGTGGCTCTCCCTGTTCAGCTCTCCACAGGCAGGTAAGCACTTCTCCCCTGCAGCCTCTGGGCACTAGTGTGTGCCAATATTGGCATCCTGGCTCCCATTATGCTGATGCCCTGAAAGGAAACACGCTCTGGCACTAGGCACAGTCATTAAAAAATCATTTTGCCCATAACGTTCTCCCAAAACCTCTGATTATCATGTGCTGCCTTTTTCCTCATCAAATGACCAGTTAAATGTCACTCCAGGTCCACCACATTTACTTCCTGAGACCAGACAGGAGAGTGGATGTTTTTGGACAGGGGATACAAGCGTTCTGTCACCCAGAAAACCTCATTGTCCCAGCCTGGTCCACAGGCCATGTTCTGTCCAGGTGATGCAACACCTGACCCCCGTTCAGATTGGCTATAAACCGAAAGAGCTGTTTTTTCCATTGCTGCCAAATGATGCTGTATTTTGGCAGTGGAGCTGTACTCCACTACAGTTCAGCGCTTTTTCGGAGCCCAGACAGATGGCTGCTGTGGAGTCAGTGTTGACAGTAAGAGGGCAGAGCTAGTATTTTTCTGTTGTTGCACAAATTTTATTGAAATTTCCAAAAATGAGACAAGGTACAACACCAATTAACATAAATTTCCGTCAGAAGAGGGTCTCCAACGAGATTATGTAAGATTATGTAATCAAATTAGCACCAGAAACACCGTCTTTCTACATCGCATTACTTTTTTGATGTTTTCCAGTAAATATGGCGTTCCTCACATATCAATCAGTGAGTGAGCAGTGGTGGTGAAGAGGAAGTGTGTTATCAGTGACTGGTGCTGTGCGCTGTGTCTATACTGCCAGAAATCCCACATTTATTCAAAAAACTATTTGAGTCTCACTTTAGCACATGTTCTCTTTATCACTATGACAACTTTTCTATCTCAGTTAAGCGTATGAGCCTGACGTTTACCTTCAGATTTCCTCTAGCTCAAATTCAAGATGTGTATAAAAGCAGTGGATGGGAACTCAGGCAGCTGATGCTGCATGTCTTCAGCATCTTTCAAGTAAAGAATTAAAGAATTTGACTGTTCAGCGAAAATCAAAAAATAATAAAAGGTCATTCAAAAAAATTCTTTCAAGTAAATATTTTAACTTGGCCCAAAGCCATTGATGACCATATAACAATAAATTCTAAAGTTTACCTACATGTATGTATGCATATGTAATTGGCTGTATGACTGGAGTGCCATTTAATCAATTTATGTATTTGTAGTCAACCCTGTCAAACCATTGATATGGGTTACGTTACAACATTTTTCAGTGAACAATTCAAATATTTTCAAAAAAAAATTTTTTCTACAGCATCAACACTATAGTATGGATAAAGATACCATTGTAATGGCAAAGAAATTATGGTTAATTTGTGATTAAAGTTTGGGTAAAATATGGTAGCTATGGCAAAAAAAAAAAAAGAATAACAATAATAATAATAGTAACTGAAGGTCTGTGATGAACCGCAGACACAGCATTGATATGCCATTGATATGCTATCAGTTGCTTATTCACATATGGAGCAACATTAGCAATCATTTGGAGTTGTGTTTCTGGCTACCTGACAAATGTTCACAAACCGCAATTCACTCTATTTTTAGCGCTGGTCTGGTCTCTTTAGGGAAATGTCTTGCTTTTTAGCAGCAAAGTACTCGACTGTGTTCACCAACTGGTTACTAACTTTGTCTTTTTGCTGTTTGGTGCTGGACACTAAAAACAGCTGTCTGCTGTGTTAGGCAATGAGACTGATGAGAGTGAGTTGTTTTACATTACACATGGTCATTTGATCTATTTTCATTATATACGGATTTGGACAGCTTTAAATTTCTGTCTGTGAAAGTCATGACACGAATGGCGACTGGACGAATTAAACAGCACAAGCCTTCATTTATTTCAAGAGGTGGTGTACACCTATGTGTATGTGTATACATGTTTTTCAGAGTTTGCCAGAGTGCACAGTGCCACAGGGTCTTTCTCTGTGACCCAGTCCCTCCAGAGTGCATTGGCCTAGCCTCGTCCTCCTGTCCTTTATAACAATGGGAAGGGTAATGGCCTCCCCAAGGCCTCCTCACTCAGTCTGATTGCGCTGCCAGCATCAGGCCAGCCTTGCCATAAAACAATTAGCTCCATTTATCAACCTTACATCCACTATCTATGGAGGGGAAAGAGAGGGTAGGAAAGAGAGGTGCAGAGAAAGAGGAGCAGTTGGGCGTAAGATATGTGGAGCTGGAGGAGAGCTGAATGAGAGAGATAAGCATCAGTTCCCATTTCATTTGTTGATTGTTTCTAGTTGCTTAATTCAGCCTCAAAATGGCATTATGTCTGCTCTGATAAAAATATCTTGTGTTTATGAGGACATATTGAATTATCCTGAATGAGTGCTACAGCAACAAGCCTTCATCTCTGAAAAATTAAAAATTTAACAAAACCTGAATCAGTATTAACAGCAGCTCATTTCTCCCTCAAATGAAAGCATTTGAAAGACTGGAGCTCCACTGCTGGAGCTTCATGAAATAAAAACTGTAAAACCTGACATGCAGATGACGAACTGAAAAATTACAAAAAACGGGGGAAAAATGCTACAATTGTACACCCAAAAGCATCATAGCAGAATCGGACAGCAGGGTAAAATTCAGAACTCCTTGGAATATATTCTTTTATATATTCTTACTGCTACTACTAGTATTTATTATTATTGTCGCACCATGTTGTATATAAACATGGCAGTGATTCATGTTTAAATCCAGGGTTAGTATCGTTCAAATTCCTCTTTATGATGATGGTTTCACTCATAACCACGAGACATAACTCCCATGCCTCCCAAAATCATTAGATTTAGGTCAAATGATGAAATCATATACAGTATATACAAACACACAGGCTCCACACACCATGGCAACATGTGCAGTTGCTAATAAAATTATGCTTGAATAGCCGCACAGAAAGTGTAAATAAAAATAAACATTCACCCAGAGATAAAGAGCAGCCTGAACCACCCCCCCCCCAAGAGATGTGTGATGCAGCTGTTAAACGCTGAGGAAGAGTAGTAGAGTTTTTATTTCCATTTTCTTTCATTTTTCTTGTGTAATAGATTGTACCTGTAGTTTCTCTGAGCAATTGTCTGGTTCACCTCAACATCTGTCATGTGTAGTGCATCTCTATTAAATAGCTACTGTACACGAAGAGAGATGTTCTACTAAGAAAGATGCTGGTACTCACTTACACATAATTCAAAAAGCTGAGCCTTTGCCTATAAAAAACCCTGAATGTCTTTCTTTTTAGTTCCTTTTAAGAGGTCCAATGTTTAAACAACAGAGGTCTGTGTAAGGTGAAATAAAAGCTCATTGCCAACACATGTATTATTAGAAAACTGACTCTTCTCCAGACACTTACATCACAATAACATTTATCCCACAGTAGAAAATAGCAGCTCATTACGAGAATCATAAGAGGGCACTAGGTCTCCCAAAACACACTCAGTTGCCATGCCTACATAATCCTTAGCTCATCGTTGATGTCAGCAGGAAAGTAGTATATCTCTGGCCTTAAATCACACCCTCTACTCCTCAAAGTCTTTAATTAAGTCCTGATCGCCCTGTCCTCCGTTCCCAGTATTAGTGTGTTTAATTTCCTGCTGTCATATCACCTTCCCTTTTGGATATATTATTCATCAAGCCTCTCCACTTCTCTGTGTTTCCAGGGGCAGCAAGTCTGCTGCTACAGGATGACTCCTGATTTCGATCCATCGGCTCGACCATTAAGGGCGGCTTAAACCCATAATTCCTGAAGATATTACTCTCAAGTTCAAATGTCAACATTTAGATAAGAGCCCGGTTGATTCAGCTCCCTCTGTGGAAGAGGGATGAAGTTCTAAATACCTGCTGTCCTGTGTTTGTGTTTTCATTAGTAGTGACTTCATTGTATTCCCAGAGCAAATAATGCCAGTGTAAAAGAAGATATGTGTTGCAAGAACAATGGGAGTTGTAAAATAGCAAAATATGAAGACGACTCAGCTGAAAGTAGAACTGATTTTTCAAATATAGTGCCATTGCCCAGTAGTCTGTCTACAGTGGCCTACAAGTCCACATTCATCACTTTTGTGTTTGGGTGATGAGACAAAGTAGAACTAGAGCAGCCTATCTGCTAAAGTCTCTGTCTTACATAGATAGCTGTTGGTGAATCTCAACGATTTTTTTTTTTCTTCCATTTTCTTTTTGACAACACTGCAGAAGTATCTCTGTCCACGCAGAGAACCAATCCAGTGTTGCAACTGGCCACCCACTACAGTGACAAGCACATAATGAAAAACACTGTAGACCATGACACATAGAGTTAGGTGCCACACATCAACAGGTTGTCTTATCGCTGCACTGTGGACCATGAGCGCTTGAGTGAAATGGACAGAGAGGCTCTCTACCGTGAGATGAGTGGAGGAGACGGCGTTGCTTCTGATCTGGTTGGGTGGCTGAATACTGAGGAGCCAAGGCCAAAGCGGAAGCTGGTGGGTCAACATGCCTGCCCAATTTTACAGTCGAGGTGCCTTCCTCACCATAGATGCTGTTGGCCACCGCAACACTCTAAATAGAACGTAATTTGATTGGCACTCGAAGCCACAGAATGTGGCGGAATGTGGCCACTGGAGTTATATTTTTTTCTCTTGTTTTGGTCCCTATCCTTTGTTGTCATTGCTGAAGAATTTGTTCAGCCATCAAAGCAACATGACTTGACACAGGAATTCTATTGTAATGTTTCACTATGACAGGTTTATAGATGAAAAATAGGATGAAGAAATTGAGGAATATCCAAACCCAAAGCGTAGAAAATCTACAGAGACAAAGGACTATTGAAAAAAAAAAATCATGACTTGGTAAAGTAAAACAATTTCCCATAAAAAACATAAATATTACATAAATATTACATCTTACAGTCATCTCCTTTAGTATAAAGTCGGTTATGAAGCGAATTTAGAGTTTCGGGTCAGTGGTATGGACTATTCACCTCCAACCCTTGCTCAGTCAGCATTAGTCCCCACACCAGACAGCTTACAGGAGCTGTGTCCTGGAAGTCCTGGCACCTGCCCCGCAAGTGGCCTGTGGATGACCAAAAATGCTTGGAAAGGCCAGATAGAAATTGCAGTTGCACAGTGCCCGACCTACTCTGTGTAGGGTCCACGCTGTTTTGTAGTGCCACCTTAGTGTCACCCACCCAAGGGTCAGTGTGTCTTTTGTTCTCTCTCCCTACAATGGCTGCAGCTCTGTTAGTGGAAGCCCATGTGACATCATCTGGTAATTTTTTGCCCACCCTGAGGCGTTCCCAGGGTGCCCTGCAATCCTTCACATTCCTGCAAGTTTGACATTTTCTTATATAAAGGCAATACATCAAGGGGCAGGAATTTCTGTCCAGTAAAAAGTTGGACAGAACAGCAAAGTGAAATACAAGAAGGTGTGGAATGTGAAGAGAAATATAATGTTCAACAACATGTAAGGAAATCTTTCCACCTTTTCTGAGTAGACTTAGAGAAAGGTCATAATGGTCCATCAGACATATTTAATTGAGTAAGTATAAACCCAGGCTTTTGTGTGTAGTAAACTCAGGTATAATTAATGAAAAATAATTTTGCCAGGCAATCATGTAAATGCAATATCTATATTTAGAGGAATTAAATTTAGAAATCTCCTTTGATCAAAGAAAGTCTATTAATATAATTGATGAAGTTATTTAACTGTATTTTCAAAATGAAATGTTCACTGTGAAGAGAGCTGGGCCACATCTTCTATTTCATCTCTGTTGTATTTAAAACTCAACAGAGAGAGAAATTCTGCTCCATTCATGACACTGGGAAATCCAGAAATGAACCACAAATGAAATTGCTCAAAACTTGGAAATGCTTGACAGTGATTGAGCTGGCTGAAATGAGGCTTACACGGCACATTTGGTAATTTGCACACCTACCTGCTCTTCAGAGCAGTACAATTACAGAGTGTCTCGGGGGCCATCGGTGCCCTGGCTGCACCCAACTTGCTTCCCTCTCCCAGTGCCCTGCTCGGCCACCGAGGTGCTAGCGTGAAATGGCTGTTAATTCCTTCTGCTATCTGTCCCGCACAGAGCCTGTTTTAAGCCTTCGTATGAATCTTTGGCCTGCTGAAGAAATATAACGAATAATGAAATCAGAAAGTGAAAAAAAAAACACCGTGAGCGAGTAGAAATGAAAACATCAAACAAGTACGAAATGCAAAATAGCATGAACCTTGCATCTTCCCCCATCAATGAGATTTAATGAGTATTCCACCTTCCTGCACCAACCCTAGAGAAACAAATAGAATGAAGAAATATCAATTCCGAAATAAATGATAAAAGATAATCAGGACTAAGAAAAGGTTTGTCAGTAACATTGCATGTTCGACTTCTCTTACTTTGCCAACGAGTACACTGCTTTTGTTCCATGGTCTCATCGGGAGCTACAGTATGTCTTGTCAAATTGTAAAGACTATATGATGTGTGTTTCTGTAGATTCTGTTAGGAGCATAGTCCAACGAAATCCACCTTGATCATTGCACAGCTGTCTTGAATCTTGTGACACTGAACACAGCTTTGATGTTGCCATTATCAGAAGAGCGTTGCAAGTTTTAACAGCCTACTGTATGTCTGCGTAACCGAGCCGTACTGTTTATCCTGCTGAAAGAGCCTTTTTAACCTGTCAACGCTGAGTGATTGGTCAGCTGTAGAGGGGCTTTAGTGGAAGCTGGGCCTGACATGCTGGCTTCCAGCGGCAGCATGCATATCAACACAGTGATATGATGGACATTGGCACCTGTCGTAACATATTAGTCCACCTCCTGAAACTCTTCACTTCCCTTTCTGGGGTTTTAGATGCAAAGAAATGGGGCCCTCTCTGAAATTTTGGGTCTAAATGGTATTTTACATTCTGCTCCTCACTTTTGAGCCAGATAGGATGAACATCAAATTAATAAATGTGTCTGTATACATAGGGTGAACACAATAAAATGAACATCTAACAGCTTTGTGATAGGCATAACTTTCAGTACGCTTTCAGTGTTCAACTCATGGTACTCTGGTATTTTTTAGGATGTGAGTATTGTTGCTCTGTATTGCATTCTATCATGATCTGTTGCTCTTATTTTGTTCTCTCTCTTGATGTTCATATCTACTATTAATTTCTGTGCATCTACCTAATTACTATTATTGTCACTCTCTGCTCAGCGGGAAGTGAATGCAAACAAGGCATCAAAATGAGCAAAGTAAAAATAGCCATTCTCTAGATGATGTTCCGTAAAAGATGATTAGCAAGTTGATTGTATGAATAATGTATTCCTATGATGTGCGGGGGGGGGGCATGAACCGAGCTTCTATTTCTGCTAATGCTGCCCCAAATCACAAGGTTACGGGTCAAGACACTTTAACATGCAATGTTCCTTTTCAGTTAACTAGCAAAGTACCTATAGCGGTGAATAAGAAAAAAGAAATTGGGGATGAAAATCATGGGGATAAAAGTAAAAATCTTTTTCTGGTATTGTGCAGATAACTATAATAAATTGCTCTCTCCATCTCACATATTCTGGTCTGATTAATTTTAAATGCATTGCAGAATAAGCTTTTGGACTGGAGACTGATCACCTGTACCTCCATACTGCTTAGTGGGCAGGAGTGAATGATTTGGAGTGCAGGCTCCCCCCTCAACGTAATCTGTAGTTTTAAACTGCTGGGCAGCATAATACACCTTCACTGAGTTATACCCCTTTAATCTTGTCTGACATAACTGTTTAACACCCTTTTATCCTTATATGGAGCATTATTGTCTCTATCATTACGCATTTCTTTGCAAAAACAAACATGTTGAGCATATCAAACTATTCTTTTAATTATAAAGGCACTGTGTGTTGGTTGTAGCTCATTTTTCTTGAAATCATTAACAAGCTCCCAAAACATACCTCTGTGGGTGGAGGATGATGAGGGAAGTTGAGTGGTATGCTTGTTGCATGCCTGCTAACAGCAGATGAGGGCCACCATGACAGCAGCTGCACTCGGCGAAATCACAGCGCTTTGTTTCCCTCTACTGGTTACCGGTGCAACCACCATCTGCACCAAACAACGTGACATTTGCATGTCAGCGTGTGTGTTTGGGCAAGCCCTTGATGTGCACTTGTGCACGTGTTTGTGTTGTGTTAGTGTAGTGTAGTCTAGGAAATGCTACAAAAAACACGGAATAAGACTGACAGAGGGATAGAAATTGAATTGCAGTGGCGGGGGGATGGACTGAGACAGTAGCAAAGGGAAAGAACCAAATGGTTTGTAAATGTTGTAATCATCGGCAGAGAGGAACTAAGGGTGGGTTAAACAGTTATTTATATGTTGTATTTGGACGTAGAGCATTCACCTTAAATAGAGTCGGTGGCAGCAGTGTAGTGGCTCAGTGCAACGGGTCAGTTGTGACAGAAATCAGCTGCTGCTAGGTCACATTATGCAGGAGCAGGTAAGATATGTAAGTGGAAAAAAAAGGGCATTCATTTCAGTCTTTTTGCCTTTTTTCCAGCACACAACCCATTGTCAGCTTGGAGTGTTTTCACAAGGTAACACTACAGTGAGGCGTTGAATGCTATGAAGCTCCTGCTGGGCTGTCGGTCTCCAGGGGATCGTCTCGATGTTAATTGATAGGTTGATAGAGACGGAGCAAGAGAGGGAATATGACTTCCTGCCTCGTAGTCTGAGTTTGAATCCCTCATTCCCCATTATCTCCCTTGAAATTTCAACTCATTCTGTGGGGAATGTCAGTGTCTCGGTGTGCAGTGAGGTGAGCTTTCATACAATTTTCAGATCTCAGTTGTTCTTCTGTTAGACTCGTTGCCAAAGACATCACACAGGTCTCAGAGAATAGGTGGTCCGTGCTGTAAGGGCTGCCCTTGAAGTAAGTGTTTATGTGTGAACCCTTTGGCCTTCATTTTTTTCTTAGAGCTGAGAGAACAGCACAGCCATTCACAACATAAACACACGCTTGCACGAACATACACAGACACACACACACACGCACACACACAAACCACACAGTGCTGCAGACAAACACACAACCCCGATGTGATGCTCTGATGCTGCAGTGGCTGTGTGAGGCCAAGGTCACCCAGTCTCATTCCTTTATTCCCATAATCCCATGTGTTGGGTGGGTGTGAGGCCTGCTAATGGCTAGCAATCTCTGAAAGGGAACTACTGTGTTAACATAAACTCCAGAGACTCTCACAGCCCACAGCCCACCACCCTGCGTAAAGAGCATGGCACATGGTCCGTACAATCCATCAACATGGCTAATTAGGCCCCAACAAAATCCCTGAGAGATGCATCAGGAGGGCAACCAGAGATGTGGTAGTAGCACCAACGTTGAGATAATAAGAATGCAATAAATTTAGACTGCCTGGAAATTATCTGTCTTGTCTGACTGTATTTCGGAAAAAAACAATGGGTAACAGACTTGATCCTACAGAACTGCTAAGGTAATATGTATTTTGAAGTCAGGTAGTCCTTTGAAGAGCTTCTGCATGTTTTGTGAGAATCCCTTTTCAAGGTAGTAGAAAAATTAGTTCTGAGATGAGATGATCAATGTGGAGGGACGGCGGTGGCCGAGAAAGATTAAAGAAAAGATGCATAGGTATTGACATCCCCAGTCACAGTCATTATTTGTCACCATGTGGATATTGTCATTTTAGAATTAGTTTTTGTGCATTTCTAAATGTTTTACAATATCAAGTTAAAAAAAACAGTATAAAAGAAGCAACAAGTCGTCCAAATTAAATGACAAAAGATGTTGTTTTGTCCAGAGAGAAGCGTTTTCTTATCTAACACCACAATAGCCGGGATGACATCGTTTGGCTGTATCCTTCAAAACTTTGTTAGGTTTGGGTTGAAATGACTAATTCTTTAAGAGTAGTGGACCTCTATCACCATGGCTAAGATTAGGAAATGACCACAGCCATGCTTCGTTATTGTTTGTTTCATCCTTTGTCACATTATAAGAGCTACACCTTACCCCTAGAAGATTTTGTCGCATGAACGTAACCGTGTCATTTTGAGAGTGTTTCCCTGAAAAAAAAACAACCCCATGACCCCCGGTGCAAGGAGCTTATTACGTTACCTTATGTTGTTAGGCGACCTCTAGCAGCCATAGTTATTATGACGGGAGCAAAGGAGGAAGTCAGCTGATATAGTATAAAGAACAACAATGTCTCTGTTTGGGGGAGGTTGGGGTGGATGGATCAACAAAACACAGAACTTACACTCCCACATTTCCCAATTTAAACCGAGACGATGTTGTTTCTTTTGTCCATGACCGTGTCACAACCTTAACCACGTGTTTATTACTGTGACAATGATGACGACGGTCTTTTAGCCTTAATTAAGTACTTATTTAAACCCGAACCATGATCTCGTCCTAAACCTAACCAAGCTGTTTTTGTGCCTAAACCTAACCACACTGTGACAGTTCCACAACCCTAACCTTATGTTTATTATTGTTACTATGATGACAAGGTCACGTACGCCTGCCGCTGGTACGCTCATCGATGGTATGATCCTATGGGTCGTAAACAAACCATGTTGGTCGTTAAGCTTGGTCCTTTCACGACACTTACTGAAACAAAAGATATTGTTGTAATTCTTTGGAGGGGTAGTCTTAAAGGAATACATACTCACTAGGTAAGAGAATTATAAGATTATTATAAGATGATTACATGAAGAAAACCAGAGGAAAAAAGTCAGGAGTCTGACATTGCACAGTGAAAATTACAGGAGTTGTGTTCGGGATGATGAATGGGACTGTTCTTTTGCCATAACGAAGAAGTAAACATGATATGATGGCCAGTGCCCAACATATATTCTGCATTTCAGAAACTCATGCTCATTTTATGAAATTTTACCTTCACCTATGATGTTTGAACATTTTCTGTATCACAGAAATTCCACTTTTATTGCGCAAACTGAATTATGCCATTATACACTCTGCATGTAACAGCATTTTTTGTCCGATTGCGTCGTAGAGCTCAGTGCGGGTGGACATATAAATAGCAAATCAAAAGAAATTCCAGATCCAGATTAACTACAGATTTCATTCCTCAATGTGATCTCAGCAGATATATGATCAACAATCATCTACATCTTAATCATCAACACTGGGACACTGTGACCCAAGCTTTGCAGAGTGAAGATCATCATGTCACTGCGTGCTCATTGACAGCTCATCTCCCAGATTTGCTGCTTTTTTTGATGAGAGACATGCTCTCTCCCAGTTGACGAATGTCCTTAAATTGCAGTGAGAGTGGAACTTAAGACACTAGGATAGGATTGTCTTGCTGTTCCCTATTTTGATACCTCAAATCAACGAATTGTCCTCTTCGCAGGTAAGAGCAGGCAGGCGGACATCCGAAAAAATGGTTCAGATTAAAACGTGGTAATGGCACATTTGCTAGGCTCTTTCTGTGTGCCACACATGCAATTTAAGGGGCTGCCATAAAGGACGAGGTAATATTTCATCCCACGCCAGGGAATGGTAATAGAGAGGGAAAAAAAATGCATATGTCTCATTTTGCAATCTGATTCGTCTCAGGAAATCAGCCTGAGTCAATGTCATTCCATAATGAACTCTCCCCCACCATTCTGAGCACTCTGCTGCCATGCGGCTCCCCGCTTTCACACCCACTGAGCGTCGAATATACTGTATGTTGAGCTACGACAAGGGGCAAGGGTCTCTCTCTTACTCTCTCTCTTTCTCTCTCTCTTTCCTTTGTCAGGTTATGGACAACTCCTTTTTTCCCTGCTTCTCCCTCCTTTTCCTTCTCTTTCTCTGTCACCACCCCAAAAAACCTGTTACTTCTCCTCCCACCACACTCTCCACACCCTCACCCCCGCCTCCGCCCTGTGCTGGGTTAGAGATCGAGTTGAGGGAGGGAATGGGAGGTTTGATTGACTAAGATGCTGAGATGTAATCTTGTGCAAGCTGAAATGTGAAGTGTGTGCTTGTGGGTGTATGTGTGTGTAATGTGCAATGTGTGATGCTCAGTTTATTGCATCTCAAGCTCATTTGTTTGTATTTTATACCTCATTTCGGCTCAGACGAGTCGGCTCCACATTACGGCAGCGGGTGACCCAGTTTCACAACACTGTGTGACTCTTTGTCTCTCTCTCTCTCTCTCTCTCTCTCCCTAATAATATAACGTTCCCCTTTTAATACATTACTTTTAGTAAATAAGCTGGACTGTGTGGATATGATTCAATGCAATATACCTACAAACTAGTTCACTGAGAGTAAAAATGCAAACTCTAGCTATTCCACAGCAATAGTTTTTTCCGTTGTCCCCTCAGGCATAGCTATGCAATATGTTAGCATGTTAGTGAAGTGCGTGACACCACTTTGACAGCACTCTAAAAATCAGAAGGAGTAAAGCTCGTCTGGATTGTCAGGGATATAAACCTGGGGTCCTTAAACTTAGAGATGGCCTGTTTATGGGTACAGAGAAGCATATATATAGGAAGATAACCTATGGGTAACACAACATAAACATAACCTTGTCCTATTTCAATAGTTGATGGTTGTTTGGGCTCATTTTTACACTTGCTACATGGTGATACTGACAATGTTCATGTTTGAGGAAGCAATATGGAGGCTATATCTAGTAGAGATCAACCTGCCTAATGCTACTCAGGAAACAGAAGTGTAAAAAGGATTCTTTTCTGAGAGGAAGCTGTAAGACACAGCTTAGTTGAGAGACTATCACTAACATTTACGCACTCGCTTTATTCTGGTATTATCTGCTGTGCTGAGCCACAACACCCATGGTTCCGCTTTACCTGCTGTGCCACAGCTTTGTTCATTTTCCCCATGGAGGTCCTGAAGACTTCCCGTACTCCAGGTGGACAGAAATAGTTTGAGAGTGAGCCAGCCATTCCAGTCCAGGTGTAGGGAGAGCAGGTGGACGGGCGCGGGACTGCCAGGGGACCACGAGGGGCAGAGAGGCTTAGTGGGTCACAGTGGGAAGGGTGGTGCAGCTCAATCATTCCCCTATCCTAAGGGGCACCTTGAACCTATGCAGCTGTGAAAAGACTGTCATCCAGGCAAATACAGCCTATATATGAACAGCCAAGCATTGTGATAAAGCATACAGTGCAACATGTCACACGAATCCGTTCAGGCAGTTAAGATACGCACAAGAGCTGACATATTTGAAAACCCAAACAGTAATCCTCACTCTCACGCTTTCTCTTCTCCACAACCTTCGCTTTGCTCATTCCAATCTCCTCCATACATGTCCTCCATATACTACCTCCTCATCCCCATTCATTCCTCCCCGCTCCCAGCTCCTGCAGCTGGGCTGGGTAGTAGCTGGCCTGAGCCATCCATTATTCCCAGGCAGGACTGCATTAAAGATTCATCTCTGCAGATCAACCTCAAAGGAAAGACTATGACCCCTGGTATAGCTGCTGAATTATGGAGACCGCCAATAAAGTTGTTTGCCTTTGATCACATTCTCAGTTTTCTCCCTTCCAGGTGAATGTGGACACATGAACACATGGACACATGCAGACGCCTACATCCACACAACCAAACAAAGTGCTGTCATATACTTTATATTCCATCTTTACTTGTCCTTGCCACTTCTTTCCTCTCTTACAAACACAATTTTGCACTCTTATGTTCTTTATATTCCATTTTCACCCTGTATTCCCCCTTCTCTGCCACTTTTGCTCTCGCTTTGTCCCTCACAAGCACACAAAGATACACACAGAAACACACCTGAAAAAAAAAAAAACATACAAACAAAAGCATATCTCAGAGAAGATGATGATGGAACAATTACATGAAAACAGGCTTGCCTGCCTTTTTCCTGCGTACCAAGTGACTGTCTGGCGCTATAAATTTCACCCCTGCCATCAGCCACAATCTCTGCCTCCCTCTCCCAAGCTAAAAGTGGCTTGCAGCTCATTTGGCAGTGGTAGAAATACATTTGCTCATACATGTGCATTGTATATATTTAATTGATGTCGAGTGGAGGGTCCTGTTCAAAATGGCTGTCATTTGTCAAGTATTAATAATTCAGTCACACGAGCACAAACACACAGGGAGGAATGCACAGGAAAGCACACACACACACTCCCACGCTGGACTGTATGAAGTGCCACCTCACCTAAAGGCGAATACTCACACTCAGCTTTCATTCTCCTCTTTAGACAGCTCCTGTTGTTTACAGCCTTGTGGTTATGGCAGTGGCAAGAGTAGAGGACTGTGTGGCTGCTGCAGAGAGGCCGGGATAAAAGATGGTTGTATGAACAGCTTCGTTCAAAACCAAACATGAACACAGGAGTAGCCTTGAATCGAGGTCTCAGTCAAGGGATGGTCAGAGTTCACTCTATCATGTGTTATAGTTAATAGGTGGTTGTACTGGTGAGCATAATGGGACATTAACTTTCCTCTTAGTAGGTTCAAAAGACTCACACACACACAGAAAGGTTGTATGTAGCCTTGAAGAGAGAGAATGGATGATAGTTGAAGGCTGGGTTGTGTATGTGCGTGATGGGGATGTACCCAATTATAAATCTGGGCTGACGTGGACAGTAGTCACAAGGAGAACAAGGGGAAGGACAGAAATGTGGAAGCTGTGGTCAAATCATGCCTGTCTCAGCTTACTCGTACACACGTGTGTGTATATACACACACCAGACAGACCAGTCATTGTGTCTTCCTTATGCGTTGATAGATTTGTGGAGGTTGTTACAAAGGGTACAAGTGTACGGCTGCAAAAAACAAGGATTCCTGGTTGATTAATGAGGTGTGACCAGCCCTTAGTGTTGTGTTCTTAGATAGAGTGAATGCTTTTCTCAGGGGATTTGCAGGGGAATGATAAAAGCACATACACACATCGAGAGTGGATAACTCCCTGTGGAGTTCCTTGCTGGCCTTGTGAAAGTGCACATGTTGACTGGAGACCACTAATGGTGTGTTGTTGCCATACAGAGGTGTTGCACCAGTGATTTGGGAACTGAAAAACTGCATTCCTGACACAAGATGGATTCTGAGTGGCAACTTCACTGGTCAAGGGCAGGTGCATGTATGAGGAAACCAGGTGGAGGAAGTATCAACAAGTAATTTAATTTCTATAACGAGCAACATCATAACGAGCAACAGCATAGCCTCAAATAATGTCTGGCATATTCAATAAAATGTGATTTATTCATAGTTATCCCTCAGAGCCCATCACAAAGATAATGTGTTACAATCACTTTTCTTAATGCCTAATGCATATTTCCTATAAAAATCGACACAGATGCATTTTTTGAGAGAATGATATGACATACTATTCTCCGTTCTATAAATCATACTAGGTAAATCATATTTCATTTTCAGCCAATTGTTCACTGCGACTTTCTAATATTCTGTGAGTATTATAATATATCAACCATCCAAAAAGCATTCACATCTTGCCTATACTGAAGGTGAAGAGGCCACTGATGTGTGAAATAAAGGACAGCTTGACAGAACTTGAGCTGTCCTGTACGACCCATGCAGAATCGTCCATATTAGAAGACAATAGGAATTCTCAGTGAGAATAAAACGCAATTCATCACACAGTCTTCAGTGGCACAATAAGAGAGAGACAAAAGTTGATACATAATTTTGGACTCGCGTGACCCTTTTCCTGTATGAGCCTTTTCTGCACTGCACATCACTACTGCACCCCTAAGTTGGCCCTAACATGTTTTACCTGTGGTAGAAGCTCGCTGTCAGATAGCTATAGGAGTAGAAAGTTGTTAACAACTGACTATAATATAGTTACAGCTTTCATGGCTGACATATGTGTCATGAGCTGCGGGATAAGAATACATTACCAGTCCAGCGTATTCATCTTAGATTACTGACAGTTACACGCAGTGGATGAGAAACATACTTCCCTACATTCATTATTATTAAATGAAAATTATCCGCTCAAACAGACAATGATCATCATTACTGAGACAAAAGGAACAGACATGTGGCATGTTTTAATTATGTTACATAAGAGAGTCTTGAGTAATTGTTGTTATTTCCAGATTCCCTCCTAGTTCAAAAGGGGTTTATACCACTACGGTCAATAGTCTGTTAAAAGTCTGTTGTTTGAATCAGCAGTTTACCTAATGTAATTAGGGTCACAATGGAGTGCAGGTAAATAGAGGCTAAAAGCTAACCAAGCTGTGTTTAATGTTTCATATAAATGTACCCTTGGAATGGTTTACAAGACGTCTGTTGTATATGGCTGGATGAATTGAGATTTTACAGCACTGAACGCTTGTGCGCGTGAAGGGAATCAAGTGAGGTGAAGCAGCAATGTCACTTTCAAGGTCATAAACAAGGGTTCAGATGCTAATTTTTAATGAAGGCCATTTTCCTTGCTGCCACCCTCTCCCATCTCTTTTACCTCTAACATCTTGCATGTTACAGTCATAGAGCTGGCATGATTTTTTTTTTTTTTTTTGTCCTTTTTTGGAACCAGAACGTGGTGTGAGTCACTGTCCTAAAGCATGTGTTGAGTGCATGCAGGTGTTGTAGAGAGAATAATAGCGTATATATCGTGTGTGCATCGCGTGTGCATGTGTGTGCGTGTGTGCGTGCGTGCGTGTTGTTTGTGTATAGAGTGTTTGTGCATGCAAGTTGTCAAGGCCTGCAGGAGATATTCCTCCAGGGTGCCTTTTATCTCACACCTGTTCTATCTCCTTCATAGTTCTCTCTTTATTCAGCAGCCTAATCTGCAGAGATGGTACTAAGCATACATATCTTATTTGATTTCTGCAGGGCAAAGCTCCCCCGATTGGTGCCTTTGATAGAACCATCTCCATGGCAATCAGATAAGATAAGTGTTGCTGTATAGTCAGCTGAGCCAAACCCAGCAAATTATCAACAACCTGCACCCGTTGCCTAATGACTACCACGCTGTAAGCAGAAACAGGGCATACAGAGAAAGATTCAGGCTGAAGATCCTTGCCACTACCTTGTCACATTGTGTATGTTTTGTTGTGATTCAAAGTAATTGTTGTTTTTTTTCCAGATTCTTAAGACAGTCCAAGATAATGGCTCGCTATTTGGCATGGAGACAAAATAAGACCATGTTATTAAACATTTTCAGATCAGTGCACAAACAGTGCCCCATAATGCTTAGCTTCAGAACTCAGTAATTTATGGACACCATCTCTGAAACTCTGAGTTATTTCCCTCTCACCACTGAATTCCACATTATTCATAATGTATATCTTATAACTGCTCTCCTAAAATATATATTGTTTTTTTCTTTTCCCAAACGAGGTAACCTCTTACTATAACAATACTTTTCCTCTTTAGAGCCAGACCACTGCTTACAGTCAAGGACTTTAGTAAGAGTTAAAACACGACTAGGCTGATTAAGAGCTATACATTTACCCAGTCCACACATACAGAGGCACACACCAAAAATCTATACAATAACTGCATGAGGTCTGGCATTAGTCTGGAGAGAAATGAAAGCAAGAGTTTTGCAGTAAACAGAAAAAAAAAGACTAAAAAAAATGGGATCAGAGATCTCGGGAAAACATTACATACTTTAAGTCGCAGAAACTCAAATTAGATAACTGTCAAAACTACGACCATCTATGCCTTAACATAATGTATTGTACTGAGCTCTGAGAGCTGCATCCGGCAGTGAATGAACATAGAAGGAAGGCATGCAGGTCATTATTTGCATTTTATAATCAAATGGCAGTTTGAATCAGTGGTAATATGAAATTATACCAATCCTGAAATTAGCATGCCTTGATCACAAAGCACTATAACTTGTACTTCAGCCTGTGGACTGGTGATCTCAGAGAAGGATGTCGATATGAGAAGGAAAATGGGGCACACGAGTTTTTTTTTAACTGTATTTATTGGGTGAAGAGAATAACATTTTGATTTTCAATTTGATTTTCAATGCCATGTGCATCATCATCAAATAAATGTCCCAACAAGACAAGAAAGATGCATATTGTGTTAAAACAATAGTCCTTGCAACCATTAAATTACAGCTAAAGAAAAGCTGTGTTCTCCGGTTTCGCTCTGAAACCAATTCCTCTTTATGGTAGTGAGAGTTTAAATGTTTTACCGTTGAGAAAAATACAAAGTTTAAATTGAGTTTTGTAAACTTCTGCAAAGGCATTCTGCAAGTGCATAGCACATGCCCATTACTTACCTGGATTCAAACAAATATGACAAAAATGGCTACATCTCAAAACAAAAACAAAAAAAAATCTCATTCCTGTCACGACAAAACTGTACAAAGCCAAGACATGAGCAGAGAAAAGCTGTACTCCTCTCTTAACTATTCCTGACGCCAGTTCAATTTTTTTGTCTCAGTAGGACCCTGAAACCGATGAGAACCAAATTACAGCACTTCAACGAAACTTCAACGCTCATTTAAACACAAAGTGAACAGCACAAAGCAAAATGCAGTGCTATGTGGCCCTAAAGAGACAGAACAGAGTGGCAGATTACCTGACTATGGAGAATGGCATTAAATACAGAACCACTTTGACAAAGTACAGAGTCAGCAGGCACGGCTTAGCTGTGCAGCCCGGTGTAAGAAAACAAGAGACACAGCAACAACTTCTGAGCAGAATGCACTAAATTCCAGCCAGTCAGAACAAAATATTTTAGCTAATTTGTACACAAACATCTCCGACTGCTCTCTCAAGTGTGGCATAATTCCTCAAGGCCTTTCTCATAGAAATTTACATTCATCGTGCAAAATGCATTTTGGGGAAAAATAATGCCTTCCAGATTACATTTTTATCAGCTTCTATCAAGCAGAATGGTCTTATTGAAAGTATAAGTGTAAAATGTGCCCCGACGACATTTAATGCTTCAAAAATCTGCACTTTAACTAAGGCAGTATTAAGGTATGTTTAATTTAACACATCTTAAACTACTTGGGCAAGTTTAGCGACATATCATGGATACCAAAATTATCCATAATGACTTCCAATATCACATGGGATTAAAAAAAATATAACTGCACTCTCAGGCAAAACACCTACTCACTCTACTTTATGACTATCACATTACTTCCTTTTGGCAATTAAATGTTTCAGTGAATGTACTGAAAATCTCTACTGCAGATCAGTGATATATGTACATAATTTGTAGGTTACAGGGTTGTTTTTGGGGGGGGTTAAATGCGAAAATGTCTCCTTTCACCTCAACATAAATAAATAAATAAATTTATACACATACAAACAACACATAACTTCTGTATATCCATGCTTAAGATTTAACTTTGCGTGTTTTGTTTTTGTTGTTTTCAGTTATTTTTTATTTTTCAATTTCCTTTCAACGCTATTTTTTGCAAACATTGCTATATCTGCTATCGGCTATCAAGGAAGACACCATTTTTCTTACCACCAGTATATGAACCAATTTAGAAATCAGAACGATGAAGAATGGCATTTTTTGATTTGAATATGTGTTATTGTGATAATCATTTGATTTCTTACCCTTATGAAATGAGAAATTTTCATTATGATTTTCCTTATGAATAAAATCACTGGAATACTGGAATGCTTTGCAATTTCAAACTCTGTTTTTTTTTTGTTGTTGTTGTTGGTTATCAGACAACATTAGAAATAAGACATTTCAATCATTTATCCAGCTCATATTTGCTTGTGTGTGTTGTTGACATGTGCTGTTTGATTTCAACAAAGGGGACATTTTCTTTACCAAACAAAGCCTGCTGATGCATTCAAAGCCAAAACAAAGCATTGTGCCTTGCACACAGCCCCTGGGTCAAGTAACAGCTTTAGCCTCTTCACAACAGAAACATCATATCCAAATGTCACTGAGCATGTGGCGTGGGGAAGGCTCTCCTCCAAGCCCCACTGACCTGGATGTTATCTTGTAAGCAACTGGTGGGCTACTCTTCAAGGAGCACATCAATAAGTAAATATATGGCTTCCCAGAAAAGAAAGCACAATCCCTGAGTTTGATGCTGAAGAGGCCTGATTACTTTTGTTATTCTGTGGATTCATTGTAAGAGTAGGGGCTGTGAGTCTTCCCCCTGGAGATATGAAGGGGACATCAGAAAGCACAGTGCCTGTCATCTTACATCCGTCCTCTCCATCCCCTTCCCCTGTCGCCGACAACTGGATCAGGGATAATGGCTCTCACAGGGACCCTTTACAGGAAGTTGGTCATTACGCAAATATGGTGAAAGAGCCACAAATACAGCCATCCATGTGATCGTTAAAAATAGGCTACAATACTGCAGCTGAAAGAAAACATGATCTGCCACTAGTCGTGCAATGCAGTGCATCATTTTCTTACCCCCCCCCCCTTGCCATCACTATTAAACATTATGAAGAAAGGAGATTTGAAGGGAAAAATAACCCCATCAGTCATTCATCCTGCGCGGATACACATGGGTCGTTAAATTCCTACACCACTCCTCTTACAGCACTTGCATTCATAAATCAGTGGGAGGACTGTGAATAGCTTCTTCCCTTATTTATTATTTTCCCCGCTACTTGAATGCTTCCATCTGGATCTGAGGGTCAAGACATCAACAACATAATGTAAAAAAATAAAAATAAAAAAGCAAACATATGCATAAAAGCACAGCAGCTGTTCATGATGTTGAGGTTTTGGCAGATGGCTCCTGGCCATTCTTCTACCTGGATCGTGTTGCTATATGTAGTTATAGCTGCTGGAAAACAAGCGTTTTTGCGAAGGACAGACCGCCTCTCCTCAATACCGTGAACAGAGAAAACATCATTACTGGCCAGCCTGTAAATTGCTGATTCTAAGTAAACCTCAGAGAGAAAAAAGCTCAGTGGGTTGAGATTTATGACACAGAATTTTCAGTTTTAGGTGTACAGAATCTTTCAGCTATGTTGAATTAAATTTTTCACATTTTTAAAAATCTTTCAAATTCACATAATGCACATATGATAAGATACAGTAATAATCTACCGTCCCACGGTATGCAACAGCTACAGGTGGACGACCTCGCAATGATGAGAAATGCTAGCAGGCATGAAGAATGTGAGGGGAATCCATCAGTCAGACATTAATGCTGATTTACTGCCTTCATCTCTTAATGTCATAAAGCCTCTCTTTCATTACTTCTCTCCCATCCGTCCTCGCTCTTCCCCCTCTCCGTCCCTCTCTCATACAACTAACACAGCCCTCATTCTGCTGCTGCTGCTCAAAAGTTGCAGCATGAGCCACAGGCAAGGCTGTGCCACTTACGCTCAGGTTTATGGTCTTGGTTTTATTATACACCTCGCCATAAGGCAGCCCTCAGAGACGATGACACCCCAGACACCTATTTAAAGGGCTTGGTAAGCTGCAGATGACGGAGCCTGGGCAATGGCAGGTTGTCATCTGCAGGCCTTATCTATGTTTATGGGCTGTTAGAGTGTTTGAACCGCAGGGTCAGTCGTGCTGCACAGCCACCATAACACTCCATAGGCAGACCACAAAATGAACAAAAATAAATCCTAATGAACCTTTTAAGCCCTCTTGTCTATCTGTAGGGTAGGAGCACCATCTGTAAATAGATAATGCAAGGGGACAGGGGGAGAAGTGCTCTGCCAGCAGGGACGATGAGAACGGGCAGAGGGGCTGTCACTGCTTGGTAAAACCTAGTGATCATCCTCTGAGGTGACAGATGCTGAAGAGGTGATAGTATACTGGTGCACATGTAGCAGGGCCTTGCCTGTGTTTGTGTGAACATGAATCTGTGGGTGGGTGTGTCAACGTCTCTATCTACTCTCACTTGTGTTAAACAAACACATGTAGCCGTTATATGACGGCCGGTCAATAAACTACTAATGATTCACAAACATGGCAAACAATCATTTGAAGTCGCTTCATTTTTCTTGGGTTGAGACAGCCCCTTGAATCCCTTCTGTCAGTATAAAAACTTCACATTAGCGAACTCCCACAAACTTCCTTAATTTAATCTCTCTGTGATCGGCGTCCAGACCTTAAATTTAGCCCTTTACCCAGTTTTACTGCTCCGGTGCTTAGTATTCCCTGAGCATCAGAAAGCCTCTGCCGAGAGGAAAGGCAGCAACACACAACTCAAGGGAATGAGGAAACACATCTTAGAGAAGGGAATGAGGAAGTAAAGATTTTCTGTAACTGCTGATATGATGGATACGATTGAGAGAAAATATTGCAATGTTTTTACTGTAAGCATGTATGAGATTGCTGACTCTACCTGGTGCCAAACATTGATTTAAGGAATCTGCTGGGGCACAGGCGCAATTATTTTCAACCTGTCATATCTACTACCTTTGGACCTCCACCCCAAAACGAGAACCAGCTCTGATCCATTCTCAGTGTTGCACGGACAGACATGACACCCACATAACCAAACATAAGCCTAATTGAGGATTGAAGCCACCATAAAGTCTAGTATCTCATGTGTTATCATTGTGTGAGGGGATGTTGTCGTAGATCATTCATTAAAGTAAATTCTGTAAAGTCACTGGTGTGTTGGGTTTGCCAAGAACTACCACCATCTGGACAATAAAGAAGAAAAATTAAATTACATTAAGTCTTAATCACCCTCTACTGTAACCTTCATTTCTTTTCATTCTCACTTCATTGTATTAGAGGATCATTTCATCACCTTCTTCACTTCGGAGTGCAATAGTCGCAGCTCTGTGACTACACCTCAGCTGCATCCCCCCCCAGCATCATCTCCCTCCACCTTTATCCCGCCACCTCTATCAGAGAACATGTGGACAGAGGCTCGGTGAAAGAGGGCACAGAGAACAGGCAGGGCAAGGAGGGAGGTAATTTCTGCTGTCTCACCTCAGCGCTTTCCTCATTCGACTCTGATTAGCTCCAATAATGTATCTCAGACTTTTCAGCTGTTCAAAAAGGATGGGGGCTGAAAGGAAGTGAGCGAGAGGGGCAAGATGGTGAAGAATACGTACCCTCCCTCACAGCTCTTCCACACCATTAATCTTTCTCTTCTCGCTGTCGCCTCGAGAAAGTGATTATGGCGACTTAATTGTATTTGAGGAGTCTTTCTCTACATTGTATGTTTTAACCTATATGAGGACTTGAAAAACTTTGGAATGTAGATTAGCAGCACTTCAGACTTCAGGAATGGCATTTGAAATTGTAATGATTTGCACGAATCTTGTAAACAAGTACCTGCACAGTACATCATTCAATATGTTGTCTTATGAATAATAACATAGCATGTAGAAAAATATATGTTTTTAAAATCTTGATTTGGTTACGGCATGGATTCAATAAAATAAGTTCATATATGCTGCTGGATATATGTGTACGCGTTAGCATACATGAGTATATGGTAACATGCTGACGTCAAAACCACAAATTTCAACCTCATGGTGGCGCTACAGGGAACGTTATAGGATCCATAGCCTGGGAACAGTGACTGCCTAAAAACCTTTTTTTCCCAGTCGATTCAGTAAATGTTGAGATATTCCACCATGAAAACCTTGACCTGCTGCTGGCGCTAGAGGAAAAGTCAGGGGATCACCAAAGTCAGTAGGTTTCGGGGGGGAACTTGAATGTCTGTGAAATATTTCATGACATCAATAGTTGTTTAGATGTTTCAGTCTGGACAAAAGTTGTGCATTGACCAGTTAATGGACATTGCCATCCCTAGAGCCATGCCTTGAGCATGGCTAAAATTTCCCAGTTTACAAATTTTACCTCTCCTGTATTGTTTTATGAGTTTCGACCACTAAATCCCTTGTAGGCGATCTCAAAAACCAAATGACTGCTGCCTTCTTGTATAGTGATATTTTGCATGCAAACGCTGCAACCATTATTGATTAACACAAGACAGAGCCAGCAAGGGGGACTTTTTGAACAGCACTGATTAACAATCATTATTTATGAAGGTAAAGACTGGAACTCTGAAATTCTCTGTCGATTTCAAAATCAAGATTTAGATCCATACACGGCTCGTTACCTCATCTTTCTCACAGGCTCAGCAATATGCCCACTCCCTCACATAATTTGTTCACTCCACTCTTAAGGAAGCTTTCATGCTTTTTTTTTCTTTTTCTTTTTTTTTAACAAATGTCACAGAGTGACTCATAGAGTGCTGATTATATCTCTTATATATCAAGAGATTCTTTGATATATGAAGAGAAGAACTGATTTATACAAAGCCACATTAATCTGTAAGACTAAGGTTTTGGGTTGGTATGGGTAATTAATTAATAGTATGAACGTACTAGAGACCATGTTGCGATGGCATCACACCAGCCATGACACCCATCAACATGTTGATAATCAGACCCATGAGTACTCAGTAGTCATTAAAACATTATTGCATGAGTGCTCAGTGCTAACGGGTCAGACCATACCCATCTTCACACTCGGTCTTCCTTTTGATCTCAACTACACTCCTCTAAAGTTTTGTGACAGTATCTTTCACGATTGCGATGCTATTGTGGGGACAAAATCTGTCCAAAGACATATAAACACCTGCCAAAGACCTCAAAACCACTTCTGTGGTAGTTCCCGCTACAGTATGTGTCTCCAGGACCACATTTTGCCATGAAGACACATACACACAGACACACACACACACACACACACACACACACACACACACACACACACACAAACACACTCACAAGTTGAAAACAATACCAGTCACGCTGTTGCGGCAGGTAATAAGGCAACAATAGATGTGTAACTATGTAACACTCAAACATTATGTTGAATTTTTTAAATGTTCCCCGTTCCATCAGAATGTGTTTGGAGTTTGCAGTCGCATACCACTCCCCCTTGAAAATCAGTCTCTATGGCATGCAGACACGCAAAGGGACATAACGGACAAAAACACATGCAACGCACGCAACATCCGCAGGATAGCCAGTGGTCATCGAGCACTGTCCCTTTCCGTCAGCTCAGACAAAAGCTTGTGACATGCTCATTAAGCAGCAGGGATCCCATCACTGCACTCAACCGCCTCCCTGTCATAATGCTCACACATAATTAGTTACACATGCAGCCCCAGGAATGCTAATTGTTGTTCTCCTCCCCTCACTCGCTCATTTCTTTCTGTACAGTTTCTCACATCCTCCTTCTTTCCCCTTGTTTGTTTGCTCTGCAGGTGGCATAGTGTACCACTTTTAGACTGTCAAAGTTGTTCAGAAGAGCTTTCAAATTACAGTTTAAAATTCCCTGCTGAGAACCTATTAACTCTTAATGGAGACAGAGAGAGTCAGAGAGGGAGAGTGAGACAAAACGAGAAGGAAAGACATGGGTGGCAGGCTGGAGTGCTTAGACATTAGTCGCTTTTAGATTCCAGATGTGTTATTCAAACTGCCTGGAAATGTCCCTTTATCCCTCCTTTCGTCACTTTCTGTCTCCCCCTCACTCCGCCATCAATCGCTGGCTGTTAGTGTAGGGAAATACGTCAGCAAAAAGGGTATGCTGATGAGCTGGTGGCCGGATGGGGTGGTCACTGTGCACTGCATAGCTCCTTAGTCTTTTGAGTGTTTCCCATTACTGATGGGTCCGTTCCTGTATGAAAATGATCTTTCTTCCTTTGCTTTTGAGGCCAAAAGTTAGCTGTGGAACATCATGAAGCAGCAGAGTCTGGAAACGCATCATTAAGTAATAATGAATGGAAAACAAGCTGTGGACTCGTTTATGAATTTGTTGTTTGTCTCCAAAACCCACACTCGTCGCTGTCAGCAGCCATCCTTCCCAACTGTTAATTGATTCTTAATAAAATACAATGACCTATAGTACTGTAACAAAGATCAACACAAAACTCACACATGGTTCTATATTTTGGGGTTTGTTTGTTTTTTTTTTGGTTCTGTCTAAATTAAATCTCCAGAAATTATGTCCATATTTGCAACCAGTGCCACTGTTCAGTGCCAGTGGACCTTTTAACAGAACAGTTGAAAGAAATATCTTAGAGTTAACATATAGCCTGTTTCGGTTAGCAAATGTGTATCTAGAGAGTATACAGAGTACAAACAAGCTCTTATTAACAGGCTATATAGGTCCCTACTCACACCGCGACCTGTATAACTACACCAGGCAAAATGTGGGGGTGTGACGGTCTGGGTGGATACGCATGTAGAGCATCAGACATTCATGCAGGCGACTTCTAATCATTACCACAGTCTTTCCCTAAATTTAAGAGTTGTTGTAGTTGAAGAGATCCCTTCCTAGAATCAAAAAAAAAAATTAAATCAAAGAGTTCAACTCAAGCTAATATGAGGCTTTAGCGGTTCAAATCAAATTGGTTAGCCTATTTTCCATAGTTATTATCTTTTTGTGTGCCTGGACAGTGTTTTCTTGCTGAACTGCAGCAGAGGGATAGTAATAGTAAGATAATTGATTTGGCTAACTCAGACTATTGAGTATGAGTATTTCATTGTAGACAGAAAAAAAAAAAAGCACTGAGCGTATCCTTTAAACTGTAGCATTAAGCTTTCCGGTCCCCAGATGGGAGAGGAGTGCGCAAAAGGCAACTGTGTAAAACGTTTTCCCACTATATGATAAACACCAGTACCACTCATGTAGAGACCAAAAATCATGCTCCCCACTTTCTTCGCCAATAAGATATGACAAACTACAAATATGTACGTCATTATAAGGGAAGCCTACTGTGTTCTGATTTCTGTTACCCGTAAAGTACTTTCAAAGTGTTTGAAACTGAAAAATATTATCTTTCATTATGGTGAAGTATGATGGCAGCTTTAACTCTGCAGGGAAGGGTCAAAATTATTAATCTGCCCTGCAACATGTGGTTTCACTGAATTATCATATATCATAATCATATGCACGCAGTAAGGGGTATCTAGTAATCTCAGGAAAAGGTTGACAGCTCTGAATAGCACTACAGCTAATTCACTAAGATCAGAATATCAGCCCCCTGCTGGCCTGGCACAGGTGGTTAGCCGACAGTATGGCTCAACCTTCAGAACTGGTAAGTCACACGTTATTCTGGTCCTATAACTGATCTTTCCATATTTCGCCATTCATCACATTTCAGTTCTTGATTGCCAACGACCTGTACAAAGTAGGGGTGCTCCTTTATGAGGGGTGGACAAAGATTACATGCATACTTTGTGTTTCCATGGCAACTACTATACCCATGACTCTTGCCAACATCTGACTAATTGCACAAGCTCATGTACTTTATTTCCATTCCACTGCCTGTTGCCTGTCGCTGTTATCAATCAACTAGTAGTCAGTTAATCGATTAATCAATCATCCCAGCAAATATCAAAATCATTGTCAATAAAATCTCTCTCATGTTGATTATTTAAAATCTTCTTTTTTTTTAAGTGAACAAAATGATAAATATGTATGAATAATAAACACCATTACCATGCATGTTGACTGATGCAGTATTAGCAGTTCAAATGATGACAACATTCACTGATTTTCACATTTTTACAGCTTTTTCTGTATAAGGTCGAAACATTAATGGTCTAGTACATTTGTATCAACAATGAATACTCAGTGACCTCCAGAAAGTCACGTACATAAATGGAATCATTATTATTTTTAACTTTCAGATAACCCACTTCAGCGATGACAGACCCAACAATGAAATGCTAATGCAGGATGAGAGCAAGTAGTTATCATCCACTATCTAAAATAGTTACTGTATAAAAGCATGCAGTATGGTAGCACTTTGTCCACTGTGCTCAGTAAGTTCTTGTTATAAAAGAAAGATTTCTGGGATGCACTTTTCCTCAGAGAGATTGAAGCAAGTTCACCTATTTAAAAAGACACTTTTATTTTAATTTTGCATTTTTTCCATTGCTTTTCTTCTGGTGTAGGTCTCAATGCTAGTGGCCTGGTATGTGTATTTCTGTACGCGGCCACTCAACTAGTTCTCATGGAGTTCAAATTTTAGTTCTGCCCTTTGCAATGATTTCTATTGGATCATACTGAGGTTTTAACACAAGCCCCCACAAAACCAAAACATGGGTTTTGCTACTGATTAAACAAAAGCTATATAACATGTTAAACAGCGACTGTCAGAGTCCTGATAGGCTGATTTTGTTAACTAATAGAGTGAGGCCAGCTCTAGTTTCCAGTCTATATGCTAAGCTAAGCTAATAGCCTACTGACTGTATCTTCGTATTCAACAGACAGGTACAGGTATATCAATCTTCTCAGCTAATTCTCAGCAAGATAGCGAATAAGCATGTTTTCACATATTAAAACCAAGTTATTTACAATTTTTTTTGCCCCCTTGAATGCAGCTTATAGTATAAACACATCCAGCAGACACATATTACCATTAACATTCATTCGAATTAAGTATTTGGCCACCTGAAAAATAGTTCAATATTCTCTCTCCTTTTTGCACTATTTGCTCTCTACCAACTCTTGAGTGAAATATCTGCCTCTTTAGTAGCTAAGTGCTCCACTGTGTTCGCCAGCAAGTGGCTAACTGTTTCTTCTGTTTAGTGTTAGACAGATAGCATACAGTACAATGGGTTTTTAGAGCTTTTCTGCTGAAAAGCAGCTGTTGCATCTGCAAATGGCAAAAAAATTAGTTGGATAGTCATGGGGTTTTTTTTAATAGAACTGAGGGGAAATGCAAAGTTGTGTGTGAATTATTGAGTTTGTCACTATGCGCAAAAGTTTGATCCATTGTTATTTTATAAAAATATTGATTGTAACAGCTTTAAGTGTTGTTCATTACTACTTAGTGGTGCAGTCATTAGTTATTCCCCAATAACAAGAATACATTCTTAGCATTTCATTCATATAAAGTATTGTACATGTAGTACTTAGGACACTGACAGACAAGCAGTCATTGATGTCCAGGAAGAACTGTGTTTGTGGTCCATCTCTGTGATGTGGTAACTGAAACACAATGGGCTGCCTTTTGCTGTTGCCAACCCATAGTACAATACAGCTATGCCAACAAACTGGTCCTGCGTTACTTGGAGTCAGCTCTGCCGCTCCTTCTCCACTCTCTCTTTCTCTCGCATGCATCCTTCTTACAGCCCCGTGGAAGAGCTGATAATGCATGTGGCTTACTGTATCCCATATGAGTAGCACCATCCATAGGTATCTTAGTCAATAACCGTCAGGAAGCATGTTTCACTGCCTACACATTCTCACATCACATCTGTGTTGTTCACTCCTCACACGTCCTCGCTTTCAGAGATGCCTAGCAGTATATGAGACAACAGTGTCACCTATGGGCCGAGGCGGAATCTACACTCTACCTTGTCAAGTGCACTCAAGCTCCTGGACACTGTACAGCTGGAAAGGTATTTTTAAATCATTTACGCCACGCTCTAGCACTCCTGCACCTGAACATATCACTGGTGCGACATACAGAACTTGTGTTCTCCGTGCGGAATACCAGCCAGATCCCAAGCAAACAGAAATAGTGGAGTTCAAAAGAACAAGAGAGGAAGAGGATTATGAATAATTCATTTTTCTGTTGCACTTCTTATTACAGCAACTACACAGCCATTGTTCTTTGACAGGGAGGAAACGTAAAATTACAATTTAGGCAGTGAAATTGTCATTTGTAGCAGTAATTCACACTAATAAAATCATTTTTCCTTCTTTCCCTGTGGATCATATGCTAATCAAAATGTGAAGTATTGAAGATGACACTAACGGGCGTGATAAGCAGCTAATGAAAGAGGGGAGGCAAGTGGGACAGTAATAGACATACTCCCGCTAATAAGTTCCTGTTCATTAGAGCATGCAAACTGTACCCTCCTCCTGTCTTGTCTGTTTCTTCTGACTGACAGCTTTGACAGCCTTTCCTTTCAAAGGGAAACTTTTGACTGCATCCTCAAGTAAAATATTAATATGTCACAGTACCACTAAGAAAGTTTAAGCTTCTTTATAAATGGATCAGTAGTGTACTATTATTGGAGGGTGACATAAGCCTCTACTTGACTCTCTATTTAAAAATAGATAACACTGTCTATAATGACGGCATTTGATGACATTTTCTTGTGTCTGGGAGGTTGTCTTCACTGCCTCTCACGATTTTTGTACGCTGACTCACACAGAGCGGAGTTGATATGACAGACTTTGATCTCTCCCACTCTCTCTCTCCCTTTTGCTATTCCCCCAATGAACTTCTGCATATGTCAACCCATATCCACCCTGAAAAAGCAGAACGAAGATCCATGAAATGAGATGCCACATACTAGGCTCTCCCTGTGACGTAGCAAAAAGAAAGGTACGATGAAGAAAGAACAAGAAAAGATGAAGAAGAAGAAGTTGAGAAGCAGGCCAAACTGTTGGCCATGATGAGAAGTGTGGGACTTTAGTTCACTGCTGATGTGCTTATAAATCTTACTGCGATAAAATCTGGTCAGGCATTCACAGTGGGACGTCACCAAATGCAGCTTAGTTCCCAAATTACATCCTGGAGGCGGTTTACCCTTTAGAAAGAGACTGGGAAACTGCTGCAAAAAAATCCAGAAAATAGCATCTGTGTTACAAATAGGTAACAGACGGGCTGCGGAGAGGGCTAAAAGCGATTTATCCGTAACCCATGCAGGCAGGATGGTGTCGGAGAGTTGCAGGGAGATCAGGAGTCGTGGTTTTTACCATTAGGACTGTAGTGATCTGGCGTGCATGGGGATATGAGAGGAACTCTCAGAGAGAGATAATCATGCTAACACTGAATTCCCTCATTACCTTTGAGGCTGAGCTGTGGGCAGGAGTCCAAGTCACACACACTCAGAGAGAGAGTGTGAGTTTCCACAGTGAGCTCAGTGTGAACTGTGGAGACTACAGAAGCCAGTATGTTTATCACAGGGCTCTATGGAATGAGGAAATACCATTAATGTCAGCCTATTGGGATAATAAGATATGCTTTTTAGTAATGCACTGTATGTTTTATTCTAGCTTTCTTGAGATGATTAAATATTAAGACTTGGAACTGGTTTTATATGATTACATACATACATATGATATATATTCATATTATATGAGAACAAATTAATTGAGTTTATCTGTTCAGCATCATCTCTCGTTTCCCTCCACACAACTCTGCTGAAGAGGCTCTGAAACCCGGCATACTTTCCTCACAGACCTCTCCCTGCTTCAGCCTATTATACAGTTCAACCCTGCTCAAAGTCACTTCAATTATCAACATGATACTCTTAGTGCCTCTGGTCCCAAGAGGTATTGTAGTAGTACAATGCGACAGATCAGATTTAGATCTCAGATCAAAGATGTTACATTTTGCCCAAACTCTAATTGGCGTGAAGCAAAAATAGAAGGTTTGAACTCCCTCTCATCGTTGTCAGTGTAGGGCAACAGCAGATATAAAGGGTGGCAAAGTTCAGTAAAAATGCTTTTTTGACACATTTCCTTCTGCTTGGATAGTGTTTAATCTGTCCGGGTTTGATTTGGAAACAGACGCTCTGCATTTGACTGATGTCAACTGTAAAATACCACTAAACAGGACAAACATGTTTTGAAGAATTTGAAAAAAGCAATCACTTTCACATTCACGGCCTTTCTTTATTAGCACAGCCTTGCCAGTGCACAGCAGCCGATTTGATCAGTAACATGATTTTATCTTTTGGATAACAGTATATACACTGACTTAGCTCAATGCAACATGTCATTTACAGTATCATTTGATGTCCTCTTCAAAAGTAGCACATTTTGTGAATGTCACAAAGGGAAAAATATATGATACCTGACAGGAAAACAGTTCAACACTGGCAAAAAATTCAAACATAACAAAGCTGTTTTTGATTCTCTGCTGCCGTCGTGTGATGCTCACTGGGAATTGTAGGACGCATACAAAAGCTAATTATTAACTGTCAGTCTCCACTCAGACACCTGTGGATCCCCGCATGTCAGTGGAAGCTATTTGAGCTATTTTAAGCTATTTTAAAAAGATAGCTTTGATGTGATTGCGATGAAGTGAGGTCATCCGTAGCTCTATGTGAAAATGAGCTTGTCCTAAATAGTGCTCAGCGACCAGAAAGACCCAGATAATCAATTTAATTTCCAGATTCACAGCTCAAAGAGGCCACTGTGTTAAAAGACAGCTGAAAATTAGAGACATTTGTAAATGTGTAACCACACGAAGGCATTTTCTTACAGTCTCTTCAGCCACACAGCCACTAATTTTGTTTTTTTTGTGTGTGTGTGGTTTTTTTGTGTTTTTATGCCAGTTCCAGTAACTTTCAAAAAGGAAAAGGAGCAAATTCTCTCTTTAAGCAATCATAAGAACAATGACTTTAAGCAATTTAAGGCTCCCTCTGTTCGCTTTCGAATGTGTTTGGATCCATGCCTCCTCACAAGTGTGCTCTTCTGCTTGAGTGAGTGTGTGTTTGTGTGTTTGAGTGTTTAAGAGAGTAAGTGAGAGGGAACAGTACCAATAGGGAATATAAAAGTTATGTCAGGTGTGTGTGTGTGTGTGTGTGTGTGTGTGTGTGTGTGTGTGTGTGTGTAGATTTATGTCTCTTTATGTGTGGGAGGTGGGGGTTGTTGTTGTGTGGGTGTGCATTATGCAAATACTTACCTGGTATGAGCCCGGACAGGTAGCCAATTGGAGCAGGA
Organism: Xiphias gladius; assembly: GCF_016859285.1. Classification (NCBI taxonomy): domain Eukaryota; kingdom Metazoa; phylum Chordata; class Actinopteri; order Istiophoriformes; family Xiphiidae; genus Xiphias; species Xiphias gladius. Next base: position 12,501,307 of record NC_053407.1, on the reverse strand, counting down.
TAAGGAAGTTAGGAGGATAAAAAACCCATTGTGGTGGAGCAACACCTAGTGTGTCTGCATACTTTCATCTGTCAATTCAAAGATTTGGGAAGCAAAAGGACTCATCTCGCCTGGCTGTAAACACTAGTCCTGTAGAGTATTGGAATCAACAGAAACTGTATTGATCTATATTCAGCTGTGTTGGAAGTGGATCGACGTGAGACCTTTACCAGGCCTGGTCGGACCCCGTTCTACTGCTCTGGTAGGCTTCCAAACTGGTGCAGTTCAAAATAACTAAACACGTTATAGTCAAACTGAAGGCTGGTCTAATAGGGCCAGTGTATATTAATGCAATTTTGGTATGTTCTGTTCATGGTGCCCCGACAGAATGTGGATATTCTGGAAAAATATGGAAGAAACGTGTTTTTTTGTCATAAAAAATTTTGGAAATAGATGTCTTATTTTTCTTTCCCAGTGGCTTTGTATCTCCAGTTCTCTTACATGTAAATCTTGAGTGATGCCATAGCTAATAGAGTAAAAGTGTGTACAATCATACTGAACAGCATTGGAAATTTTCAAAAATTTGCACGTATTTACTGAGAATATCAGATACATAAAAATAAAGTTTTGTTTAATGCCATGCATAATAATGCTGTAAATGTGATATTTCAGCACTCTTTCACATTACCAACACTGGACCTCCTCACTCTGTTGGTGTTACAGAAAGGTTGCATATTTAATGCCATGGCATCAACCGCAGTTTTAATTATAGGTTCGTTTCAAAAGCAATATTTACAGTAAAAAGGTTCATTTAAAAAGCAAAGCAAAAATCGAGGGTATTAAATCAGAACTACCAACCAAGTTAGGTTCAGTGCTATCAAAAGGCCAGTATGAGAGAGATGAAACCAACAGTCTTCTTGAGAGTTGACAAAATGCTTCTGTGAGCTTCTTCACAAGTTATTCTAAAATCATGATAAAAGCATTTACAGTAGAGGGATTTTTCACCATGTCTCATCTAACAGGATATTGATCAATAACTGTTGCTATGTCTTTGCCTTTCTTGTACATGATTGTTGTATTGATAGAAACTACTTGTTGCCTTGTTGATAATATACCTGTTTGACAGAGGTAGACAGTGTCCAGGGTAAACACACACCATAAGGCATTTGAGTAGACTTGGCAGATGAGCAATTGCTCTACTTCGGCATGTCAGCATGTGTCACCTATCTCCAGGGAAAATCTTGTTCAAGGATCTTGACTTTGGGTTTTTGTAAAACGGGTTTGCCAGACTTTTAAGGAGATTCAGTCGCCTGTCAGTATGTCATGGATGTGTTCGGCTGGTAGCAGAGTATTTACTGTTGAAATATGGGACGAGGCTTTGCGTAATTTTGTTTATAACCTATCATAAATGTGTGATCGTGATCTTCCAGGGAACAGGTGAAGCATGGGTCACTGTGTAACAAATTAGTTTCATTGTGAGGCCATCTGAAAGAGATGTCACTCATCATGTTGACCTTTGACAGTTTGTTTATTATATGATAATTCATTAACATTTACAACAGTCACTTAACTGTCACAAACCCTTTTTTCCCATTTCTCATCTTAGACAGAGAATTAATATCCGGTTTCAAAAAAAATTAAGTTCACCTCTTAAAGCCAAAATGTTTTGCTTAAATTTTGGGAAATGTTCCTGTTCAAAAGGGGCATGGATTGTGTAAACAACATAATAACGGAATATATGGAAGCAAAAATTACAATGTAGATTGTAGAATGGAAAACAGTTATTTATTTTGGCAGCAGTCTTAAAAACTAAACTAAACTTAATAACTCTGGCATTTAATGACTCATGTCTCAACCATTCAGAATCCAAATTCCAGGTAACTTAAGAAAAAAAAACATGAAACCAGATACTGGCAGTGTAAACTATCAGAAATGACTAGCTATTGTGTGTGTGCAACACTTCTCCACCTCCTGTTGGGCAAAACAGAGGAGCTGCTGAAATTCTGACAGGCTTTATTTACATGGGATGCAAATATATTTGTGGCTGAGTCTGAAACATGCCTTCATTTTCTACAGAGTGGTGACAAATTAATGGAAAAACCAACATAAAGTGTCTTAGTAAGGTGTTGTTCCACCTTAAGCCTCCAAAACAGCTTCTTAGCCCCATTGGCATTGATTCTCCAAGTCTCTAAACTCTACTGGAGGAATGAGCAGTAACCCAAAGATATTCCCTCATTCGTAGTTTTGATGATGGTGGTGGAGAGCGCTGTCTGACACATCATTACAAAGTCTCCCATAGGTGTTAAGCGGGGTTTTAGATCTGAAGTCTGTGAAGGCCATTGCCAGTGGGTTGATGTAGCCTTGTTTAAGCGCTGAGGCTTTCAAGCCAACTCTGTCGAAAGTGTTCACTTAGGACACGTAGAAGTACTACTATACAAACACTAGGCCCCAGCTCCACACAAAGATAACATACAGTATCACTACTTTTCATACTCCTTAAAGCATTCAGTGAGTCCTTGTTCCCTGTATGGAAGCATCTGCATTTGTTATGATTACACTCATTTATTCAGGATTTCCTTTAATTTGTCACCCATCTGTATACATATACAGCGCTGCAAACCCCTCAGTAGTAACTGCAAAGGTGAAGCATGAGAGGGAGTGCAGTATAAGCTAAATACTAAATCAACTCACAAAGAAATAAGCAGCTGTAGGTATGTAAAATCATTAAGTGTAGAAAATATAATGACATCAGAAATATGTACTGTAAGTTTCTGTTACGTAATGCATTTTGAGCATTTAGTGAACTGAAGAGCTTACAAGCAGCCCAGAACAAATATGATTACAAAACTGATGAACGGATGGAAATGGAAGTTTTACACTTTGTTAAAACAAATAAACCTCCCTTAAAATATAAAGCCCAACTGATCCATTCATCCACAACTTCTCTATGCTGCTACTTTTTACCGCCCTTAGATGGTTTATTAAGCATGGCTCGATAAATGTATTAAATTGAATTAATCAACTTATTCACGCGGATTAGCATTGTAATCTTGACAATTTTTGGGCCCCGACAATTGGGCCACACCTGTGGTTACCAATGGTAACAGCAAGAAAGGTGTAATAATACGGAAAACACTCATTGAGCAGCTACTTTATGATCACGTTTAGATCGCACTGCGATGACAGACACATTGCATTTTATGTGGCTGCTTCTCAATAAAAGCCAACTGTTGAAGCAGTGACACTATGATATTTTGTTTTCATTAGCAGTAACTTGATATGGCTATGATACAGTGTAATGAGAAGGAACAGTAAAAAGTGAGTTTGCTATGAATGACATAAAATTGCACTGGAGATACATGCATGCATTGTTATCCTGTGAATCCGTTATATGTGGGTAGCAATCTGAATCCAGCATGGGAATGACTGACGCCGCCACTAGTATTCAAGACTGCTATATAGAGAGAGAATCAGTGAATGTAATTCAAACTGGGTCTGCAAATCTTAAGGATAATAGCTTTAATGTATGCAAACATTCAGTTGACTTAAACGAACATGCATTAACATATCGTATGTGTTATGAGTATTTTGATCTTATTTGAAGTAAAATCGCAATGTACTATTAGAATGTTTCAAGTGTAGTTGTTTGTTGTGTCATTGGATGCCCCCCTTATTGTTTCATTTTAACCTGTCCAAACAATAAATTACTCCCCTCTTGCCTCAGCCCCTGGGCCATGGTACATCAGAGTGTAGAAGCTGCAATATGAGCGGAACTCCAACCACCACCCTGGACAGCCAGCTGACCACTACCTGGGGCCCAACTAACTCCTACCCTGATGGTGAGGCTTATGGCCTACGCTAACACACTCATGATGAATCCTACTGTATGCCTTCCTGGCAGTATGTGTGCAATCTTCACTGATGGGAATCAGTTAATTAAATTGTCTGAATAATATCCTAAAACGCCTCAAGAAAATATGCTAATTTGTTCTGCTGAAGGATTCAGATTGCTCTCTATTCAACAATCCAGCTTTCTCACTGGTTATGAAACTGCAATGCAAAACAAAAATCCTCCAACAATTAGCGACTGATGTGTTGCTCACCTGGTGAGCCTAGAGCTCAGAAACGCAAGGCATGAATTAGGGTTTCCTGAGTGAGAAGTAGCTCAGCAGCTCTTTTAGTAAACTGCTCTGCAGATTACAGTAATTATTGACAAATACCTTTGGTGGTGGAATTCATGTTTCTGTCATCAGATGCATATTTACATTAAAACAAAATAATTAACTGATGAAGACAAATGCAGTATTTAGAATGTTTTCATACAATGCTAATCACTGATGTCTGTCCCCAGTGCCGATGGTGATGTCTGGCTACACAAGTCGCCTGTGGCCTCATGACTCCCAGCCTCAGTTCTGGAGTAAATACCAGGTGTGGGAGTGGCTGCAGCAAGTCATGGACATGCACCAGATCGATGCTGCCAACATTCCCTTCCAAAACTTTGATATGGACGGCCATCAGCTCTGCAGCCTGAGCTACCAGGATTTCATTCGTGCTGCTGGCAGCATGGGACCCATTCTCTTCCACAGCATCACAGAGCTCAAGTGGAGCGGTGTGTCTGAAAGTCTGAGGGGTTTGTGTGTCTGTGTGTGTGTGGGGGGGGGGTTGATTAGTCCCAATAAAAGAGGAGCTGGGTGATTCATGTTGGGTCTGGAGCAGTCTTGATGAAGTGATGCTGAGAAGGGATCACAGAGCTGTTCAGGGGTCGCACTGCATGGTGCCGTAAAGGGGTGAAGGACTGCTTAAAGTGAGGGAGATGATGGATTTGTTGTTTGCTCTTGCTAGAGTGTGTCTTCTAACAAAGCACAGAGGGGTTGTGAAGCTGAGAAACAAGCTGAGAACTGGTACATTTTAATTAGAGTTTGGAGGCTATTGCAAACAAACTGGGGTTCATCGACCTGAGGCTTCGCCCTTGGTCTTTTAACTATAACTACTATGTGTAGATGTGTCTTAGAGGAACTTATAGGGATAAATATATATAATATAACTTAATGACATTTCAAAACAACAGCACATACAACAGGTTTAACCTCCAAGTTAAGGAAAAATTCAAGGTAAACCAAAAAGGAGCACAATAATGCTATTGTTATTGATGGCTGTAAGAAACCAGCTCAGTATCTTGAAACAAGATGTTACATTTATACGCAGTTTTTAATGTTGGGTATAATTACCACTAAAACTTGAGACTGTTGTGATGGGTAAGACTGTGGCAACTTTAAAATTTAGATTTGATTCCTAATGTTGCTTCGTATTGAAACATGTTTGTTGCTACTTCTGTTTCTCTAGATGTTTTATCGTGAAGAACAACAAAAACAGATAATGCAAGAAGTCATTTTTCATTCTCTTCTTTCCCAATTATGAAAATAGTGAAGGTTTTGGCACTGGAAATGCAGCACGTTCCTCCTGTTTTGAGCTTTAAAGCAGTGTCTGAATATGCCATAAAGCAACACAACAGATGTCCTGCTATATCTGCATGAAATCTGAGACTGCCTCACAGTATAACATATATTTTAGGGCCCTAAAGAGGCTTTCAGTGGTTTATGCAGTGACTCAGTTTATAGATTTTTGATGACTCACCATGAATGTGGAAGTGAATAATCAATCTTCTAATATTACACAACACTGATTAATTTAATTTCCCAATTTGTGCTAGTAATTCACAATCCTTTTTCCTTCTCATCTCTGTACAGGACAGTACCATGTGGAAATAGGGCAACTGGAGCTCAAACCGGAGTGTAAGAGTCTCTCAAACAAGCTATAAGCAAATTAAATAAAATTGAATTAAATTAAAATATAAATATTCATTCGACTTCCGCTTGCTTTTTTTCTTTTACAGTAGATTTCTCCTGTCCATTTCCAGATGTCAGCTATCCACCTGGAGGTATTATAAATATCTGCATCATTACTACTACTAATGCTATGTTCAAAATAGATCATATAACAAATAAACTCTTTCTTTCCACTGTTAACTTAGAAATCTATGATCCCGCAATTCACCCCCTCGCACCTGTTGCCTCTCCCACCCCTTCTAGTCCTGGTGAGGAATTCATAATATATCCAACATAAATGACTATTATCTAAACTCAAGACAACTATGCAATCAAGCTGTTCACAGTTCAAGTCAGCTTCAAATCAGCTAGATCAAAGGATTCAACAAAAGCACTCAACAGTAATCTCCCTTCTGTTTCTCAGACATAAAAAGATCTTACAGTCGTCCTCATCAGGTCAAAAAACACAGTAAGTAAGATGAATACATACTCACATTTTATTATCTTTTCTTTTTCTGAACATATATGTTTAATACTACCATTCAACCCCTGCCCCAAACAGACCCGAGGGGGACCCACTTGTGGGAGTTCATCAGGGACATTTTACTGAACCCAGAGCGAAACCCAGGGCTGATCAAGTGGGAGGATCGGACAGAGGGGGTTTTCCGCTTCCTTAAGTCAGAGGCAGTGGCACAGTTGTGGGGCAAGAAGAAGAATAACAGCAGCATGACCTACGAGAAACTAAGTCGGGCAATGAGGTACGCCTAAGCATCCCGCATACATGGAGTTACAAAAATACAGAACATCATGTCTGCATACCGTAAACACACACTCATGCACATATGCTTTACACTACTTAAGCGAGGCGCTGTCGGTAAAAGTTTTCACTAGAGACTGTCGTCACTGAATGTAATCACACACTGTAGGCTGTGACTTAGCCTTTTCTTTGTGTAAATTTCCCTTGAAGGGGAGTGAAACTTAAAAAAAAACAAAAAAAAAACGCCCTGCCCTTTCAGTACAGTCAGCATCTTAAAATTACACAGGAGTTTTCTTTAGTTGAGCAATAGCTTGTAGAATCTGTGGTGAGGAAGATATTTCACAATGCATTGCTGCTAGTCCAGTTTACTTAAAAGGCCCTTGTTAGTGACATCATTAAGAGCCACACATCTACAGCCAGAGAACTCAACCCTTTAAAACACATACAGTACTTGCCATTCCCTATCACTGATTACCTAGAATGGACTTTTTTTTTTTTTTTTTTTCACTGAAATGGCCCTCTCCTCAGAAAATCTTCCTGGCTGCCGCGATGGTTACAGCTTTACATTCAAATGAGCTAATCTAATGAGCTTAATTTCATTGTAGTGCAAACAACTGGGAACTACAACATGTGCCCAGAGGTATTGTCACTGTGACCACAAAGCTGATTTTCTATTTACTGTTGTGCAGCGATGGGATTTGCAGCTTGATGGCATCACCAGACAGATTGGTGCTCTCTCTTATGAATAACAAAAGCAGAGGAATAACAACCAAACTAACTTTGTTGCAAAACTATTCCTTTGGTTTGAATTACTTTGATTTACTTAAAAAAATGTGCACATTCCATAGGTCTGGATACATTACCTTATCTTTACAGGAAATTTAAAACATTATTAGAGAGAAGACCATGATTTAAACAACAGAGAAACTGAGGTTGCCTGTTATTTATTTATTTTTTTTCATTTATCAGCTATTGGTTTTTGAGACACCTATTTATCATCTATTTGATGAAAAATTTACAGGGATCATTAATAATCAAACAAGAAAAAAATGATGACATTTTAAAATTATAATTATTTTAAAATTTTTGATGCCTTTCTCCTCATATTTTCTTCTACACATCCTAGGATTACAGAAATATGATAAACACAGTAACTATAATCAGTTTCACTTGCTTTAAAAAAGCAATATGAAAAACCGAAATTTTCTAAAGAAAATTTTCGGTTAAAACCTCTTTAAATGATAATCATTAAACGGAAAGTTCCACTTTCAGTTTAACCATCTGAAATTACCATTGAAATTAATTCACTGAAAGGGTTTCAAGTGTCAGTTTAAGTATAAGCACTACAGTGAAAGGAGTTTATGTGTCACTTGAATTGTACGAATTGACATCAGTTGTATCAGAGTGTATCACTGAAAAAATGTAATATTTTATTGTTTAGTTTAAACCCAGCAAGCAGTTGAATTGTCAGTGGGCTATGTATGTAAATGCACACTGACAGTTCAAACTAAATGCAGTTGAAATTTAATTTAACAAATAAGAACCTAAAGCATCTGAAAATTTAAACACACTTTAGATGATCTGTAATGAATTCAATTTTGAATTTCATTTACTAGTCAGTGCATCTGTGCTTTGTTACAGATATTACTACAAAAGGGAAATCCTGGAACGAGTAGACGGACGCAGACTGGTTTACAAGTTTGGAAGGAACGCAAGAGGATGGAGGGAGTCAGAGAAGTGACTATTTCATTAATTTATGTTTTATTTGATGTTATATGCAAATGTGATGTTTTATTATAGTTGCAACTGAGTGTTTTTGATAAAGATATGTTTGAACTGTTTACACATTGTTTATAATGGTATGTTTGCCTCATTATTTCTTTCTTTAAATCCAATGTTGTGACACTGCACTGAGATGTTCTTTATTGTGCCTTATTAAAAAAAAACAAAAAAAAAACACTTTGCTTCTTATACCAACATGCCAGAAGGCAAACTTCACAAAGACACGTTTAAAAAAGATTTCACTGAAGAAAACGATATCAAAACTGACATAAAACATGATGAATCTTCGTTTTCTTTCAGATACTTTACACTGTTCAAGTCCCAAAAGAGCACATGTTGATGTAGCATTCAAACACAGTTGGCAAACAGATGTATGCTCAGCGTTTTGACATTGATTCAGTGAAGTGTCCTTTGGGAAGCATACTTCATCACAGCATTAAAAACAAAAATAAATAATAACAAAAATAACATGTCACAAGTACAATGCACCAATGACATACAAGGATAAATAAAAAAGAATAGATAAAGAATAAATATTTACAGCAAAGTAACATCATGGTTTGTCCTATTTGGTTCATTTCATAGTTTGCATTCACTAAACTGTAAAGTGTGTAAATGTTTGTCTATGTTTCATACAAATAAAGCTTGTGATTGTTTTTATTATATGAAAGCCATTTCTTCAGAATCACATTTACTACAATTTGGGTGTCATGGTGTAATCAAGAAAAGGACAATTCCTGAGATGCCCACGAGATGTTACTCTGATCACTTAGATCAATCAGCTTTTTGCTTTAATCTACGCCCGAAATTGTCACTATTCTCTCCCAGACTTGACCTAATTGACTGAGTGTGACTTACTGTAGATCTGCAGCTGTAAAACTTGTTCCCCCTAAATCAGTTGCCCCATGCTCTTAGAGATAGTGCAGGTCATTTCTGATTTATCATGACAGAGTGAAATGCCAGACAGTTAATTGTTGGCCAGTGCGTGCCATAGCTGCCAAGCAGGTTCCTGCAGGCAGCAGATGAATGACTGGGCTTCGATGGCCAACAAGATTAAAGCAGTGTCAATAAAAGGCTCCTTTCTTTGACCTGTGTTCACAAGCAAATCTGGGTCTAATCTTCATGCTGATTTATCTCACTTTTGTAACCCTTCTTTACATAGCATGGCCTGGATTGACACCACGGTCTGTTATTATCTTTCCTGATGGGTTCAAACTTTTTCCACTCTCACACACATTGTTTAAAACTAGACATGAATCTTGTAGTATCAGACCTAAGGGAATTTCTAAAAGATTAACAGATAATTTCTTCCTGGTGGCAGGAAACCATCTCTGATTAGAGAAGTTTGCACATCATTTTGTTTTCCGTTGATGATTGGATGAAATAAAGAAATTTGTGTGCAGAAACAATATAGTCAGTGACTGCTCCTGATTGGATTGAGATAAAAGCTACTGATTGCCATATTGTTACATTACATGAAACAAGCAAGAATTGCAATTCAAATTAAAGTGCATATCAATCATATCCCATTGTTTAGATTCTGTCTTGTTACATTATTCACATGGCGCGATCTCACTTTGTAGTTTCTTTAGTGTAGCACTTGTCATGATCCATATATGCTTTAATCTGGAATATATACAATATTAAACAGAATTGTGATTAATGTTTCATTAAAATAAGAAGCATGATTAGAAGTTGTTTGTGTTTTAAATGCTTAAATAATGACAGGGAGAAGGAGATTGTGTTTGATGCTGTTTCTGTGAGGCAGAGAGCAACTGTTAAACAGCCACAAACAAATGAGGGAAAGCATTATGAATAGGCTTTGTGTATTATTTAACCTTTACCTCATATGCTTCATTGTATTTCATTACCATAGCATTAAGACACCGTGTATTGAACATTAACATGAACATTAATATAGCACAAAGAGGCGGACATGGCAATTAATGGTAGTCTCCAATGACTGATCAGAGGCACAGAAAGGTATGAACCTCTGAGATCTGTCCTCAGTTTCATTTTTGAATGATGTGGATGCTGCTGTGAGCTGTGATAAGGGATAATGTTTGATGTGACTGACTGAAGATAAGTGAACAGTTAGGCAAATTGTCTAGACTGATCTAACCTCTGCAGCACAAAGAGACAGGAGATTGATTTTCCTAACAGACCATTGCCCTGTGAATGCAAACGCCAGCTTTACATACCCACACCGTGCGAGTATCCGTGTCAGCAGCTGACATTTGATTCAAACCGTGAGCCTTTAATATGCATCACTCTGTATGTCACAAGTTTTGTGTGTGATTCTCTGAGGCCTATGACTTAAATGGTTGTCAAGTATTATCTGTAACTAAGACAGGATAATTTGGTAAACGCACTGTTAAACCAGCGTAACAAGTATGTACAACAATTTGTTGGAGGGCACTGGCAGCAGGCACTGATGGCACGTAGGCAAACATGCAGCCAGACCTGTTGTAATAGATCTGGGAAGGAAGAAAAACACCCACGAGATATTTAATCCATGTGTGTCACTTTAGTGGCAAGTGGTTTGATTGCACAAAGACTGCATTATAATGTGAATTGTACGGACAACGGTCCAGGAAGATGACAACAAAATATATGTACAGCTAGAATTATCTATTGGCCTCCTGCACCGCATGTTAATCGGCTGTGCAGACGAAATAACGGCAGCCTTTGTTTTGCTAAAAACAATATGCAATATCAGTCCACAAGTGCCTTTATCTCTTATTGTCAGAAAAGGATTTTCAGATTTGAATGAGCCACGGAAGGGCTATCTTATTATTTAAAAGGGAAAACATTAATTCAATCAGATAGATGCCAGAGGAAGATCAGGGAAGTGATGAAAGATAGCCTAAGCGTGGACATAAAGACATTCAGCTGGGATTTTGTATGTGTTCCATGCCTGCTCAGTGGGGCTATTGTGTTCACTCACAGGCCTGGCTTATCAGCGCCCCTTATCATTTTCTCTTCACACTCAGGTGGACCTGTGAGGCATTCAGCCTAAACTGTGAGCTGGACAGATTGGAACTGCGTCAGTGATGCAGCTTTGCTTTTTTGGGAGGGTACTGTGCTGCAGCTCTCTGCCCAGTTAGAAACAACACACTACTTTATAATCTTGTCAAAGAAAAAGTAACATGTAAGTGAAAGTATAAAGATAAAACTAACATCTAAAACTAAAATTCCCAAAGTTTAGTTGCACTGGTGATGAATCAACAGTTAAGAATCAATCAACTCATTCTTCATTTACATTAAATAAAAAAAAACCCTGAAGTCAGGTCTTTCTTTTCTGCATTTTTGATGAGACCAAAACTTGAGGAAGTTTTCATGATAATGCAAGGTTAATGTTATGAAACGTATTTCCTGCTAATATTTTTGTACTTTCCATTGACATTTGTTTTCCCGTGTACTTTTGACCATTAACTCGCCCAATAATAGCCTTGTTGGCACATAATGCAAAAACAAACCAAAAAAAAAGAAAAAAAGAAAGAAAAAGAAAAAAATCCGTGTAGATTTTCATGTTGTCACACATGCTTTTTTGATACAAATGTCAAGTTTAAACATATGCAGAGACATTTTTTTTTCACGTCTGACAAACCCACATTTGACTAAGTGAAAATGACAAACATCACATTATAAGTAATAAAAACAAAAAATAATAGAATTAAATTCATGTCACAACGAAATACTTTCACATCTTGATGTGAATCTTATTCTTCCCACAGGTGAGAAAGAAAATAAAGATAATGTGTGTGAAAAGTGTCTTTGGAGACATGAAGCTGTAATTAGCTACATGTGTAATTACATGTAATATGTTACATGCAATAATTTCCCATCTGACCAACAATAAAAAAAATCAAAATCAAAATCATATTTATTTATTGTTTTTCATACATGTTTTCATAAGACAGATTCATAAGGTAGATTAAGATGGATTGGATATAAATATACAGGATATCATTACATAATACAAAGTGTGTTGTAGAATATTTCCATTATTTCATTGTTCTTGAGAGAAGACATAACCTTTCCCCAACCACACACACACACATGCAGATTTGTTGTTTTATTTCTTGTGTGTTCTCATTTCCCTTAAGGTAGAATTTTACATGGTCATACATGGCATCAAAGAGAAACTGATTTGATTTACTAAATTAAATCAGAGACATATATGTAAAATTTTTCATTTTCATTTTCATTTTCATTCCAGCAGTGACACAGCAGCGACAACAACAACAACAACAAATTAAGTTAAATTAAGTTAAGCTCAAGTTACGTCTTGTGACAGAGGATCTAAAAAGAGCTTGGTTGTTCAAACAGAAGGACATAAGCATCCAACACTTTGGAATATATTGAGAAGAAATATGAAATTTATACAGTGAATACTGATTGTATAAATTACTGAGTTTAATCTCTATATTTCTAATTCTGATGAACCACCCAGAGTTTAAACAAATAAATTCTATTATAATATAAAAATATATATGAAACAGATTCCTGACATGATTTGGACATTTAACAATATGTATAATGCACACTAAATGAGTACATTAAAGTACATTAAGTAGTAAGAAATTGGCTACAGTGATTAATAATATGTTAGTTATGAGCATTAGTCGCTTTTCCACATGCAATGTTCAGAAATGTATTTTAATTTTCAAGTTTTAAACACCTATCTATTTTCTACCGGAGCCTATGACATTGTACCAGCAGGGGGCAATAGGTCGCTCAGCGCTGGACATTTCGAGCATTTGAATTTGAACCTGAACTCAACAGAGGAACGGCGTAAATGTCATCGAAGGACCCAAAAGAGTTACTTCTTTTTTGGCCTACTCGTTTATATCAAAATAAATTAAGAGTACCTTTCCTGTGCAAACTAAAAAAAAAACCACAATTCCCTGTTTATTTGTAAACGTTCTCTGGAGTTGATGATTCTCACAGGATTAATCCTATTTTTTTAATTACACAATCCTCAGCCCATGCTCCCTCCCCGTTTTTTTACCGTCAGGCATTCGTAGAGACACTGCTCACCGATGGTGAGGACGACAACATGGCGGCCTCCTTGCGTCTGGGTCGTCAAGGAATTTTATTTGGTCTCAGATTATCTCATTTTAATAAATGTTTGTGGGCCACAAACCCATGGCAGGAGCAAGTCAGATGCTTCTTTCAGTCACCCTGGTTTCTCGGTGAGTGTTGACTGTCTAAGGTGTTGTCCTTTTTTATGCTGACATTTGCTATCATCATTTTCAATTTTGGTTAATCGTGTAATTCGGTTACTTTCCTGTCGTTTTTCATAATACGATAACTAATATCAGTGTTGCTAAATCGGAAGACTGGCATGTGGCATTCCAGCTTGAACAGTTTTTCTCGGGTTTTAGGGAGTTTGGGCATTAGGACAGGGGGAACTTACTTGAACCTCTTCGGAAGCAACTTGAAATGGACGTAAATTGTTACCGAACCGCAGCGTGAAATTGTTTGCGCTGGGTTCGGTCCAAATCTTTCAGCTGTGATAGTAGACTGTAGGTGACTTCTGCCACAAGGTAGCTATTAGTAAAAGCTTCTAAAACTGCTCATAGAGACAGAGAGCCGTATCAATCCAGGCTGCAGCCAGTGTTATTTAGCAATCTGTGAATCTGTCAGTCTGGTGGTTTAAGATGATTTGATGCCACCCTTCGTTTCTCACACTTGCAACAGTGGGTCCAACGGTTTTCCGTAGTTTCAACTTTAAAACGTATATAGTATTAACAAGTTACAAGTTGGAATAATGTATCTAAATCAGAGGTTGTTTTTTGGGACAGTAAAAAAAAATGTATTTAAAAATATATATATAAACTAAAAGGCCGTTTCCAGAGAAGACATTCTGATTTGTCATTGGAGGAAAAGTGCAGGTATTTCTAATAAAATTAACAATGGCTCAGTTCTTTTCAAGTGTCCCAGTAAGACTGACAGGTAAAGAGTGATCCAGCATGCACAGTACCAGAGCAGTGAAACCAAAACAGCTAAATAGATTTCAGCCATTATTAATTTTAGAACTTAAACCTGCACTTTTCTTATTGTGACATGTCAAAATTTCTTCCATGAAAAAAGGCTGACTGGATCCAGTGGTCAGACAGCAATAATAGACCCTTTCCCCGGCAAAGATTTTGACTTGCCAAAGCAGGAACAGCGCACTGGAATTAATAATGTTAATGATGGCTGCATTCCATTTAGGTGAACCAGTTTTGGGGCTCTGGTATCGTGCATGCTGGCTCACTGACATGGCTTATTGGAATGGAACCATTGTTAATTAAATTATTTGTTGAGCAAAAATGTCCGCTGAGAAAAGCATCTATCATGCCTACATTATTGATGAGACTATGCTGACAATAACAACTTAATTAAGATGGATAATATTGAAGAGGTTCAAGATGGATCATTTAGTCATTTCACCTGCCGTCTTCTGTGGTCTTACACCAAGCTGTATTTCATTACATAAAGTGTGTAAATGATGTCGGTAAATGGCCACAATCAGGTTTGGGAAGTGATAGACAGTTCCACAAAAAAAAAAAAAAAAGTCTGACAGCACAAAATTTCAGCACACTAACTAGTTATGTTTATTTAACAGTATTTAAACCGATATTACTGTCATTGGCATTCCTAATTTTCATGTAATGGAGAAAAATGTAAAAAGTGAAGTAACTATAGGAATATACTGGCCTTCTCTATACACACTCAAGTTTTGTGACATTGCCAAATATCCAGCAGATGGCAGCATCACATAACATGTCTATAGACCACATACATTTTTATGGAAAGTTGGATCCTACGAGAGCTCTAATACCTCACCTAATGTACTTTGATACACTATTGACTGAATTTGCCATTTGTATTTTTGGAGTGAATTTATTTTACTTTATTTGATTACACATAATTGGCAGGATTTTAAAAAAAAACATTAGTTATATGTGCATGTATTGTTGCAGTACATTTAGTAATCAAGAAAAAGTGCTGGGTTGACAAGACCACATGCCAGGATTTTTGATTCTTGATTTATGGTATTGGATTAATAACAATTTGCACTGTAAAACTGAGAGACACATAAAAAATAGCTCAAAATTGCTTTTGTATTTCTGCCAGTTATTTTTATTGTGTTTCTGTGCTGAATATTTAATTAAATGCTTCCTGTACAAGCTGCTTCATATCTCAAGTACATTTACTTTTTCTGTCTATTATCTATTGTATCTAGATAACTTTCTCTTTCTATAAATCATAAATGTTACATCTGGGCAGGTCACAGAGCATATAGAATACACTAAACAAAGGGGTTTTCCTTTTGAGTTAGGTTATGTTTGAGCAGTTACCCGGACTGCTCTAAAGCACTTGCAGGCCAGCTTCAGTAAAACAATGATGCCACTGCAGCTTGGATTTGTGATTTGCTCTGGCAGCCTGAAGACCCAGTGTCCAACACAGTGCTGTGAGCCAGATGAACCCTGGCCTTCTGAGTGGCTGCAGCTGATGACAGTGGGCATCTTTGATGGTAGCTCAAAGGCTTGCAAGACTACGAGTGCCTCTGCAGCCTCTGATGCCGTGTCAGCCAGAATCGCAATTACATAAGTGACCTGTCAGTGTTCCTCTGTCATAGTGGCACTGTCTCGTCCTATGCTCTACTGCCGAGCTGAACATGTTGAACCCCCTGAGGCCTAGTTGCAGCCAAACACTGATACTTCTGGGCGTGTTACGTGACTTTATTTTTACATTAACAAAGCCTGGTTGAAGTTGTAAGACCTGGCTTTAGAAATGTTCTGAATATGATTTAATGTAAATATATTTGCTTTATGTTTAAGTCTGATGACCCCTGACATTGTTGCTGCTTCAGTGTAAATTATCTGTTATTGTCTTTCTATCCTCTAGGTGTCAGCCCACTCAAAGTGCAAATGCCCGCTCTCTCCCCCACCATGGAGGAGGGAAACATAGTCAAATGGCTGAAGAAGGAAGGTAATAGAAACATATGACATGAGATTTTATTTGCCAGTTTCTTTACCACACTCCTCTGCTTTACTTTTTTTTAACTAACCTGTCAAAACTACTGTGTGTTATAATTTGTTATCCAAAGAGACAGGTGGCTCATTTTACTTCTACATGAAATGATTCCCTTCTCGTTGACGCTACCTAAATATATGTAATTCTTACAGTAACGCGCTCTGAATCTGTGTTCATCAGATCAAAGAGTTCAACATTTCTTTTTTTTTTTCATTTCTTTTTTTTTTTCTTACAATGATGGACCAACGGTAGCACCAGTCATTTACTCTATGACATCACTTTGCTCTGTAAGGCAGAGGCCGGAGCAGTGGATCACCTGAGGGCCTCTGGTGGCTAATTGGCTCTAGGAAGCATGGCAGTCACTATTCATCACAGCGTAGCAACTCTGCTCAGCCGTGCGCCCACACTCTCATTTATCAGGAGGCAACACGCTGAATTCTGATTGGCTGCTTTGCTTTGTTGCCATGTGCCTCTATGACTTGGGGTGAGATTGTACATGTGTGTGTAAGTGAGAAAGGGAAAGAAAGTAAGATAAATTGTCAGTGGCAAGTGAAACATTCCGGATGATACTTTCTGCCCCCAAATTCATTATAAGATTAAAAAAGCGCTTACAAAAAGCACTTTTTTTCTATGATGGTAATATGATTAACTGTTCTACAGTGGAATGTTGTGTGAAGAAGTGTTTTTTGTCAGTGTAGAAAATCACTTATTATCTAGCTTCCTGAAATAGAATTTAACATGAAATAAAACCCTTTCTGTGGAATTGTAAAAGAAGCTATTTTTTCACATAACTATCCATCTTTGAGTTTTCCTCAAAACATCAAAACAATATCAGCATCTTGATTAAGATATTAAGATTTATTTGTACAGGAAAAAAACTGGCCATGTAACCATGTAGTCTAAGTGTAATTTTTGTTGTCTTTCCCACTGCCCTTCTGGTAGAGCAGAGGTGAAAAGGCTCAGGGTCGCCTGTTTAATCTTTAATATTGCACATCACACCTAACCCCTGGGGTCATACGTTGTTAAAGTCTCATACAAATCCAATCTTGACTCCACTACTGCTTGCCCTCAGGGGCTTCCAACGTCAATACTGCCTCTGCTCTTTCAACCTTCCCCTCACCCATACCCATCTACTCTTCCCTTGACCCACCGGTTTTCCTTCCCACACATCTCCCCTACTTTAAACACAGCTTACAAATTTGAGGTTTTAGATTTTTATTTTTTTTTTTTTTTTTTTTTGCCTTTGTCATAGCACTGCTCTTTGCTACATTCCTAAGTGATGCACCTCTCTTACACCGTTTTCTGCCAGAAGATAGAAACATGACCAGATGTCAGATCTGGATAACCCTTGACCTTTATCCCATACACCGTACCTCTTTATTTGCGTTTTAACACATGGGCATATGTCACACACAGGATACAGTAATTCTGTACATTGTCTTGGCTGTCTAGAAATTGACACGTGCTGGGGGCTAGAATGTGACCAAAACATTCTTTAACTTCAACATTAGACTATTGATTCTAGCAAGCATTTCCTGTACAAAATGAGCTGTGGTCAGCTGTAGTTTTTTTTTCTGCCTGTCTTTTTGTCCACGGAGACTATAAGGTCCATTTGTCTTGTAAGTTTTTTCTATCGGAAACCCATTTTAGTTGTTGCACAAACAAGTGTAACTCAAAATGGATATATGTGCATGGAAGGACTGAGGCAGTGGGTCCTAATTGCCATCCTCTTTCACTGCTAAGCAGATGCTAATATATTCCAGCACTCTCATGTGGTGGACCAGTGGGAATCTACTGGGATATCTAAGGATAGGCAAAGATCTCGCCTTCTATCAGACACACTGCGTTTCCATATCTCACAATCTTTCCAGTGAACAGTAATTAGGCTTTTTATTTGATATGTCGACCAAAGCCAGAGTAGATATTTTCTTGCATAACTCTTTTTTCCCTTCAATGGTCTTCTTTCATTTTTATGGCAACTTATTTGTTATCTGTTCGTGAAAAGCCCCAGTGACAGAGCAGTTGTTTTGAACATGCTGCTGATGATTACGATTCAAGCTTTTCCTATCACAGCTGAATGAATCATTTACACTTACACTCTTTTAGTAAAGCAAAGATTGTTCGCGAACCAGGTGCTTAGAATGCCAAATAAATGTTTGTGTTGTAATAAAAGTTCTCATGTGTGTTCCTTTACCTCCTCAGGTGAGGCAGTGGCAGCAGGCGATGCCCTCTGTGAGATTGAGACTGACAAGGCTGTCGTTACCATGGAATCTAATGATGACGGCATCTTGGCAAAGATCTTGGTGAGTGAGCAAAAACACACATACACCTCTTCTGCAGGAACAGATGACAACAGTCATACTTAAGCCTTGAGTATGGTTTTGGTGTGTTACCTATGAAAGTAGAGGGTTGAGGGCGAATTTAAATTGTGTAAAATGTGTCAGCACCGGGATTTTAAATTATCTTTTTTGACGATAGTGTTCTTCAGTTTTCAGTTCTTGTGCTATTTTGCCTTCAAACTATGTAAAGTCAGCAATTTGTAGTAGTTATGGTTATTTTTTTAAATTCAATTAATATTCACACAGAGTATTGTCCTTAATATTTGTGTGATTCTTTCAGGGTTCCTTCGTTGCCTATGCTAATTTGCTACGCATGTTAAATCTGTTTGCCCTATACAGTGACAGCACAGCTTTGACAGGATGTCTTCAGTGACAAATATGTCTCTCCCTCCATACCCCCATTGTGCTGTTTGTTGTTTGAATTTTTAATAGGCTGCCAGAGACAGAGCGATCAGTTGTCTTTAATCAGTACTCCATCACGTTTGTTCCCCTGAACAGAAAGAAGAAGATGTTTTATCCTCTTTTGTTTTTTGACTGATCTGCAAAAGATGTGAATACAGTATGTAAAGTGGGAGGAAATGGAGGTGATTTAAACAAGATGTAAGTTCACTTTCTTGGTTTCCCTAGCTTTAAAAACTGAAGGATGATGGTGAGATGCTGCTATGTTCATTCCCATGCATGCACAAGAACTCAAAGCCTTGCTCCAGAGTGCCTTATCTAATAATAACACGACATCTTCCTTGGCCGTGTAATTTTTTACACCCTCACATTCTGCTGAAGCCTGCGTGGAGCAGGGTTTAATTAGGCGATGTGTCTCTTTATGCAACCTTAACAAAAAACAAATACACAACCAATCTGCAGCAGCAGATACACACAACAAATGCCCACCCAGATACATTGTCCTTGAAGAATATACTGTGCTTTAATATGCACTGTCATACACATAGAAGTAGCTAAATTAATGAATAAATAATCAGAGGGAGGAGTGTCAATTATAACCCATAGGCTTATATCTCATTTTTCCTGCCTTACACTTCACTTGCTTCCATTCTTCCACATTCCCTTACTCCATCCTTGTCTTAGCTACTGCGGGGATGAGGTAGTTTCCATAGCAACCGCCGAAGAACTGGGGGTAAGGTCTATAGAGCTGAAACTGGCAGAGAAAGATGGTCTGCATTAGATAAGCCCCCTAGCTCGGTCTCTCTCTCTCTCTGATAAAGAGTATACGTATAGTTATTAAGAAAAACAGCAGCTTTTGGCAATATTTCAGACTTTTGTACATTCCCCTTACGAGACATGGGCAATGTAACATCCACTTTGTCTGGGTCAGAGTACATTAGCCCTTAGTGGTGTAATGGTGGCTCGCCAAGGACCCAGTAGGTTTCTAATTTAAAGGCTACCGTAATTACCCGCCTGTGGCCAAATGCCCAGGCAGGCTGCAGTAGACGTGGAACTTCCTGTGCTCCGCAGGGGTTATTTATGGGGGTCAAGTACCGATATGGCCCTCTTCCAATTTCCAACCATGGCTCTTGGGGGTGAGAGAATGGGAGGGAAAATTCCTGCTTGTACTGGGATGTAGGGGTTGGGGGTAGTAGTGTCAGCACCATGAGCACAGATTACTGTATCTCATCATGTTCTTACTGCGTTGCTGTACCCTGACCTGAGGGCTTCAATCTGAAAATCTGCCCTGGGTACAGTCAATTATAGCCTGTAAGTAATGACACGCCTGTTTGCAAATACATAGATGCACATAACTTCCCTGTGTTCAGCTATATTTCAAGATGATTGCTACTGAGAATGAAATTGAGAATGCCAGTTTAAAAATGGTTTGATAAGTAGAAGAATCTGGATGAATTATGGTTTGATATAATGAATTTCATGGCAGATAGGACTGATAGATTGTTGAATAGATGGTACAATTGATGAAGATATCCAACACATTTTGTGATGCTAACCTGTCAGTTTCCCATTTTTCATTTCCTTACCTCCCCTCTACACATGCTGTCATCCATGGGATCAATTTCAACACCAAAAGCTATGTGTCCTCTAAATCAATAGTTAGTATAAATCATTCTCTAACCTTCTGAGGTCAAAATGGGTGAAAAGCCTGTCTCTTTCTTCTACTCTAGAATTTCTAAGCAATCAAATTTCAAAACAAGAGTAAAGAACCTGTAGGCTATTAGCAAAAAGACTTAAGTGAATTATTTTACATTTTATATTTTTCTTGTGTGTTTGGGAAAGTGTATAGGTGACACATTACGTTTATGATATCTTGCCTTTAGAAAAAGCAGAAAGTGGAGAGTGATTGAAAATATGGGATAGAAAAAAGGAAATGAGCTTTGATAAAGGTTCCTTTACAGTTTAAACCCAGAATATCGCAGTGATATGGTTAGAAAGTTAAACAAACATGAGTCTCAAAAAAATGAGTTGGTTCTGTAGCTCCGGCATGAATTGTGTCTTTGTGTTTTTACATTACATTGGAATGGCAGACTCTTGTTTCCAAGACGAAGGGTGTTGCTGCAGTCTACTTTATGCTATATCTGTCATGCTTGTTCAGAGACAAACTATGTCTCACTCCTTAGACAAGAACTCTCTCATTTTTTTTTTTTTCTCTGTTTATGTGCAAGCTGAGGTGAAATCTATCTTCCTGTTACAAATAAACCTACTCACACACTATATATTCTTCCACTGTGCACTGTTTGACCTTGAGTTGATGTCACATATAACAACTGACTGACAGGCCTGAAATTTTAAAGTTTGAATAGAACATATAAAAAACCTTCATAGCAATAGCATCCAACAGTCTGTTGAAGTTAAAAGAAATGTTGATAACTGTTGAGGCTAAGCTTATTGGGACGGAGCTGTTTAGACTCCCAGGGGACTTGTATGGCTGTATGGTACCAGTTTGCTGATAAGTAGGTTAAAACTCATAAAAGGTCTAGTCTGACTTTGAAATATCATTAGCCTTGCTGATGGGCTCTGGAAAGGTTCCGAAAGAGTCCTGTCTGAGAATCTGTTAGACTTTTCACAGTTGCTAGTGAAATGCCCCAGGACTGGATCAGGCCAGCAGACTCTTTCTTTGCAGTCCTGAGCCTATTTACATTGAGCATCAGAGAAAAGATGGCTGTGGGGAAGAGGCATGAAGATCAGAGGTCACATATTACCCAATTATCTTAATCAGAAGTGGCCACCCATTCCTTTAGAATAGTTCAGTGTAAAATCAATTACAAAATGTACGTATTCTTTGTTGCATAAAAAGGCATTCTGTGAATTGTGGAGAATGTACAATTTACTTTCTGTAAGTTTGGCACAGTCCAAGTTTCCATAGTGTAGCTGTCAAAGACATGAGTACAGAGGATATCTGAACCATTGCAAACACTGAGGTGTAAGCATCATTTACACTTACCATAGGTTTCACTGTGTTCCATAACCATTTGATGGCAGTGTTGAGCCCCACGCTACACTACAGTGTACTTAGAAAATGCAGCCAATCACCATGTGTACTTTATACAGTGCATATGATTTTACTATGAAACTCTAACCAAGCACCATGGTAGCAGGTGTGTGTTTGTGTGTGTTTTGTGTGTGAGAGACTACCTCTAAAGTGGTGAGCCATGAAACCACTCTTGAACTTTCTGATGCAGTGTTTGTGTTTAAAATGCAGCATATATTTTGTTTTTAAAAACGATTTTCTCTGCAGCTGCAAACAGCATTGAGAGTCAGATGCAAAACAGCATTGAATTCACAAGCTAACTAATAATTTTGAAGTTCACCATTCTATTAAGGCTGCCAGTCTCTGTACTTGCTAATGTATTTCCTCACTAACTTTACAAGCAAATTACAGAAACTGCATTTTTGTGTGGATATAAATAATAAATTCTGAATAATGTGATATCACCACAATACATCAAAAAATTACATATCACAATATGTGATTTTTTTTTTATGTATTGCGGTGATAAACTGGCAGCAGAATTATGACACATTCTCTTATGACCTTTTGCTATTTTCTGTCTGTTAAATGATGAGACATGAGCACATGCTTGGGTGTGTGTGTGTTTCTGTCTGTGTCTATGTCTGTCTGTGTACGTGTAAGCACTTAACACTGCAATGAATACACTTAGTATATTATGTTTCCCTTTGTTTAGTCGGTTGGTCTCTTTAGCGGTAGGTTTTCCTCCTCAGTTAAACACGGATATTTTAATGGCTGTATACCAACATATGTGTCATGTCTTGTGTCATGATATCATGCTTATTGTGGGAAACCTGTTTGCATCTGTAGTCTCTACCATGTGGAAAAATCCCTGTGGGACTGAAGAGAGGGAAACCTGTGGAAATGAACAGAAGTCTGGATTTCCCTGAGTAGCCCTTACGCTTAACCCTCATCCGTCAGCTCCCATTGGCCAAGAGAGGTGCTGTAGAGACACTAAACATGAAGAAGACAGCGTCAGACAGGCTGAACACACAGATGCGCGCACACACGCACAAAAAAAACACGTTCGGCCTAGAAATTAAACTTAGGGGGAAACGATAATCAAAAAACACGATAGAAATGGACTTTGTTAGTCACACATCAGACCCGTTGATTGAGATTTATACTTTGTCTAACAGTTTTGTCATTAATGTCATTTATATGTTTTACAACCTGGAGCATATTGTTGTGTTGCCTGGTATATTGTACTAATAGGTTAGATTAGCTTTTTGCTCACTATCATCATTTAGTTTAATACAAATGCTGCACGGAAATTATTTTAGAGTAAATTCCAATTTAACCAAGGAAGTATAATCCTCAGATGCATATCAAAAGTTGTCATTTTGTTATTTATTAAATTGGCTGTAGGTAAATGTTAAATGTTAGTACCTCAGTGCAACGCTACTTTGCACAGCAGTGCTACTTACTGTCTTAACCCCCATAATAAGCATGGAAGTGCAGATCTTTCTACCAGTGAGCACAGGTTGCACATACATACTGCTGTTCTTTCCATTTAGGTGAATATGATTATGAGTGCTGCTTTTGATTTGGCAGGCCTGCTAGAAGAAGGGTGTTTGAGTGGAATATGTTGATTTACTAGTGGTGCTTTCAGTCTGCACCATTTTATTGTGACATTATATCTCTCATTTGGGCAGTTGTTAAGAATTGCAGGTTATCACCTGTTGGCTGATCATTGCTGATGTTGGATGATTGAATGAATTAAACAGCACCGCTAGAATCAGATGTCTTTGTGCCATTTTTGGATGGTCTTCCTTTCGTTCCTCTACTTCTCTACTTGTATTGAGCTACATCTTTAAGAGACAGCTAACTAAGTGGATACCTTTCTAGAAAAGAGATGAAGTGCAGTAGCCCAGCCCTGTGTATTGCGCCTGGCCTTTCATTTAGACTGATCAATACTGACTGAGGAACAATACCTTGCACTGCTTGGGGAGAGTAGCGAGAGGCTTGCAGTGGATTTGAACAGCATGAAAATACATCCGTTGCCACTCCAAGAACCTATTCCAGCATAATCTTTTTTTTTTGCATTGTTAAAAGATGGAGAAAACAGGGTGATGGAAATTGATGTGAAAGAGAAGGCAGTGTCATTCTTCAAGAGGCCCCCTAATAAAGGCTGTCAAAAGGTTTATATGTTCAGTGGCCACTGGTTAACTGATTAACTTCACTATCACTTTCCTTTTATTTATTCTTTTATTCTTTGCCTCAGAATTATACAGCAGGAGACCTACACCTTTATTCAAGGAATCTCAGTTGCGCTTGAAGTGACTGAACCTCTTTTGCTAATGCTCCCCCCTCACCGCATAAGTACCTCTCTCACCCTCTTTACAGATGGAGGAGGGCAGTCGCAACGTGTCCCTGGGCACTCTCATTGCCCTCATGGTGGAGGAAGGGCAGGACTGGAAGCAGGTTGAGATCCCCCCTCCAGATGCCGCAGCTCCATCTGCAGCTCTAGCTGCCCCAGTTGTACCCCCTGCTGCTCCCTCTCCACCTCCTCCGCCAAAACCAGCCACGTCAGGACCGTGAGTGCTGCCTCGTTTCATTTTAACTGATCAGATAATACCCCTTGACTGTATTGATTTTTTTATTAATCAATGGACAGCAAATTGCAAATACCTCTAGTGAAAAGAAGTCTGTGCACACACAAATGTTGCCATAATGGTGGGTCACAGCTTCTGGTCAGCGGTGGCTTTGGACATATAAACTCATGATTTAACCATATCACCATAATTCTGATTTATACACTGTTTAGGCCTTAAATAATTTTGATTTTGTTCATATGTCAGCTTGTTGTTACAGTACCAACGGAATGAGTCAGCTCATTGGCATTCGTTTTACAGACTAATGTAGTTTTAGCATAACATTAACATCAGGTCATGCTAGTTCTACTTTTAAATGTAGTTCTTACATCACCCTTCTGTTTTGTTAAAACAGCCTTTAACCAGATTCAGTAATATCCTACTAATAAATGGAGAAATCTCTGTCTGTCCGTCTGTCCTTCGATTTTCTCGACAACCGCTCATCCAAGCGACTTTAGACTTCACATGTGTATTACTGATAAAGTGCAGTGTTCACTGTGAATGTATTTGGATGAGCGGTTGTTGAGAAACATAGAAAGAGAAACATTAAAAGACAGTAGGTCTAGGGTTAGGGCAACTTATCCGTGCAGCCAACGTCAACGATTAGACAACAGCGCGTCGCACAGATGGCTGCGCCCGGTCAAAGCATGGATTACCTGGAGCGAGCTGCAGCTACAGAACCTCACGCAGGATCATCTAAAGTATGGGACTTTTTTAGACAGGGACCCAAGCTCTGCAAATTGGGAAAGGCTTATCACTGCAGTACAACTGCTATGCATGGTCACTTGAAGCGAAAGTATCCCATAGCACTTTGTTTAAGATGTAGCAGCAGCAAAACACCTCGTTTTATTTAACTTTTTATCTCCCCCCAACAAGATATATTAGTATTATTAACAGGCAGAACAAGTAATTTATAAACCACTGCTGTTATGGTAACGTAACATTATACTATGCGTCACCTAACGTCATTATTCGGCCGTTGTATATTTTCTGTTTCCTTTAAAATCCATGGATGCGTGAGAAAATGGCTTAAAGTGACGTGAAATTGTTTCAATCATTTTCTTAACTGCATATTATTCCAGTGGTTAAATAAATCCAAGTTATTCCCAAGTCATGTGCTTCAGTAAAAACACAGATTCTTCAGTTCAGTGATTAAATTAATCTACACTCACTTGCCGATTTATTAAGTACACCTAGAAACAAACGAATGCGGTTTAATACAACAGGCCTTTAATAAATCCTCCCTTAATGAGGATTATAATCAGTTTTTATTGAATCTGTTTGAAAGATATATTTATTTATTTTAATTGTCATTTTGGAGGCTGTAATTTGTGGTGCTGATGAACTGAACTGGGTTATACTGAGAGGTGTTCCTAATATTTTGTTAACCCTAAGTCAAATAGGATGGACAAATTGCCGAGCATTTATTGCAGAGCTTTTGTTTTATACTGCTTTAGTTTTATCTAGGTGTACTTAATAAATTGACAAGTGAGTGTATGTGTCACAGAAATCCTTTTAAATTTCTGGTCCAGTATTTTCTGATCAGGTATCTGACAAATAAGGTCTATTATTATTATCGATATCATAACACGGCAGTGACGTGGACATTACACGTCATTACATGAAGAAAGAACAAAAGAGCATCCCTTTTTCTTTAGTGTATAGCCATGGGGATTTCAGGTCTTACAGTGTCCACTACCATCTAACTTGCTGAAAAAGATCTTTCTCTGTTCACATTTCAGAATGTGTGAGATCGTAGCTACCCCTGTTTACACAACACCCTTGTTAAAAGCAAAGGAGCTGTCACAGAACAAACAGGGCCTATTTGGTATGCAAGCATTTTACAATGAGCCCGTCCACATACTCCGATTTGCACCTTGGCTGCATCAGCTTAATTGGGGTGAAAGATAAAAGATGGATGTGTTGTGCAGCAAGCATGATTATTGAAACAGATGCAAATATGGGCTAATTAAGGCAGTCAATCGCAATACCACTAACAGACAGATTAACTCTGTTCACTCTAGACTGGAAAACAAAAGTAAGAGACAGATTGCTATATACTTTATGAAAGTATGTAGATTTCAGGATTGTTGACGTAAGTAAACATTCATATTGTACAGGTTAAAATATGGCAGTACTTATATTGGTATGTTTATGAATGCATTTAATTGTTATCTGCTGTTATTTCTAATAGTTAAAAAATAAAAGTAGGTTGTGACTTAAAAGATAAGTCTTTGAAGCAAAAGCATAACGTTTAAAACTTAAACTGGAACTATTTTTTAATTGTGTCATACTCTCTTTCTTGTTCAGCCTACGTCTGAGTCCAGCAGCAAGACACATCCTGGACACCCATGGTGTAGACCCAAAACTGGCCACACCCACTGGACCAAGAGGACTTATCACCAAGGAGTAAGTATGACTGAATGGGTTAGTGTTAAGTCACATTACATGCAAGTTGTGCTTTTCCTAATGCGACATCATTGGATACATAATCTCCCTGCAAACACATAGGTTTCCCTAGTTGCAGTCAGAGGTAGTAAAAAGCTGAACAACACAGAGCAAGCAAAGACATTTTGCCCATTCATGGTGAAAATGTCTTTGACATTATTTTTAGTCTGATTTATTTTGGGTGGAAGGTACAAAAATGTATAAAACCATTGCAATGAACTATGAAATTACTATAGCCTATAAATGGATTCTAATGTGGCCCTCTCACACACTCCACTTTCACATTAATTAAACAGCTACTGGTGACTGAAAAATATGAGATATATTAAGCATTGTTAGCAATAAATTGTTTTTTAACCTCATCTCTTTTGTTTTTTAACTTTTATCCATATTCCCGCTGAGGTTGAAGTGGTCTCAGGTTGCGGGATGATAGATTTTATTCAGAAAATTCTCTGTTGCTGCAAAAAAAAAAAAAAATTGAGCTTTAATAAGAGTATGATCAGTTTACCAGGTCAAAGAATTCAAGATAATGAAATTAGTCTCACATTTCACCAACACTCTATGTTGTTTGTCTAAACTGGAAGTGAATGGTCAGCAGTAAAAGATTGCAAGGGTCCCCTTGTGGCCGTCATAAGAGATGTCAGGTAGAGCAAAGCGGGTCACAGCCACGGTGTAGGCAGCATGAATGAAAATGAAAATGTGGGAGAGACTAGGCAAGTGAAAAAGTGTGAATAAGAGGTGGTTAAGATTTAAGGTGCTTTAATCCTATTAAGTGATGAATTCAGACTAAAGACAAGTGTGAACACACATACACACACCAGAGCTCGAAGGGATACCTGCTGTCAGTGGGAGCCTGATTGAATGTTCTCGTTACCCACCTAACACCCTGCTGGGGAATCTCATTAAGCAACTTCTGTCGCCATAGCAACCTGTTCTCCTGAACCCACTGGTGGCCATAGAAACGCAGACCATATGTTTTTGGGGATGTGTGTCTTTTATACGTTAAAGAGAAATCATGTGAAGCTTACAAACAGCAAACACTGTTTGTAAGTGTTTTGAAGTTTAGATTGTTTAAGTAATGCAGTTTTAATTACATGCCAATGATTTGCTTTGACAGGATATCAATTAATTCTCTTTAAACCATGTGTTGAGACTTTCATTAACGGCTCACCTATTCACTTATTGACACCTAAGCTGGCTAATTAGTCTTCAGAAAGGAAGGCTCATGCTGAGAGAAGGCAGAGGAATGTCCTGCAGGAGATAAGACACTCTGCAAGCAAGGAGGTTTAAGTCAAAACAATGTGTCTCCATGCAACAATGAGCTGTTCCAAACAGTTTGCTGGCCAAGCCACAGGAAAAAAAAAGAAATTTACAAAGCTTCACTTTTAAGGCACTACGTAGCTTGGAATGGTGTATTATTCTCTCTTTTTTTTTTATGTGTCTTTTTTGTTTGGAGAAACAGTGCAATTCATAGTGTTGAAAACAGAATTTTCAGGAATGGACGAACACAGATGTAAGATGTAGGGAGTGTCTGGTATAATTACAAAAAAGAAACACTCTTCAAAATGTTTTTATGAAAGCTCTTTAGATGATAAGTCTGGGGTTTTAAGCTGTGTAATTCTCATGGATGCATTGATCCTTGAGCAACGTCTGATGGCTGCTTACTCAAGCATAGAAATTCATTGGGCAAAGTTTTTGGCTTCATAGCATCGATTTAGCCAGAGGAAACCTATGTAAAACAACCAGAGGCTGACATGAGAGGATTTGTTTCCAAAGTGGTCTGTTTAGCATAATTTTAGGGGAAAATGTTTATATTTAGGACAAATGCAGTAGTCAGTGGAATGCCAAAAAATAAATTGGTGTGATTTAGTCTTTTCCTTCTAGCAAATGGCTGAACTGAGGTATACAGTAAGGGCTATAGCTTAGGTATGTTGTGAGACTGACCAGTTCTGTTCTTGTCGCAAACCAAATCTCCTTGTGCAAATAATTTCGGATTGACTTAGCTCCCTCAAGAGAGGGAAGAATAGACCCAATTTCCCTTCCTTTATCCTTTGGCATATCAGATAAGACTGAAACCAGGGAAAGGTACGCCTCCCATTCCACCCTCTGCTCTTAGTGAGGCCCCTCTATATAGTGGGCATGAATAACAGAGGTCATGCAACCAAGGGATGAGATCATAGCATGTTACATAATCCACACCATGGTTTAAAAACAGATTGGGTGCAAAGACACATTACATCTTTCATCACTGCCATAAATAGCAATTTTAGCCAATAGACGATACTAACACAGTAATGGGTATAGGTTTCGATGATTTTTACCTCACCATGGGCCGTACCAGTCTTTGTTTGTTTTTTCCTATAAGCACAATGACTGTATGACTAAAGCCCATGTAAATGCAGGGGAAACACTTTATATTTAAAAGATTAAACTTGGATTGAAATGGATATAAAATTTTAGCAGTTTAGTACCGTGTATGGCAAAACTCACAAAAAGGGGTTAAAAAGCAATGGGGGCTGGTCCAAAGGGGAAAGGTAGTTTTTTGTTTTTTTTAATGGCATGTTTGACCTTGACCAACACAGGTATTCATTAACAATGAGAAGTTTGCTTGTTCCCTGGCTCTCTGTCATGTACAACTCCAGACCTGCACTTTAGCTGAAGCTAAAAACTTTACTTCACATTATTCAGAAAAACACAAGGAACCCACCTTAGGACCATGGATACACTATGATATAGGTAAAACACAATGTAACGATACTGACTTATATCTAAGGCTGTGTTTTCAAAACAATGAGTCTTAAAAAAGTTAAAGTGTTAAAGTCAGCCATATTGTCATATTCTCCTAATTCATTCAATACTGTGACTATATTTTGGTAAGTCTTCCAGTGTTTCAAAGCCATTTCTCCTTGCTTTAACATTTCAACTGCAAACTACCACTGTTTGTTCCAACTTCCTCAGGAGAAAGTTATGATTTGAACCCTTTTTGTTGTTGTTGTTGTTGTTGTTGTTGTTGTTTTTTGCTGTGCAAATAAGTTTTGTTTTTACTTAATGTGTGTGTGATGCTTCTCTCGTGTTATTACTGAAGTCAACATCTTAACTTAAAGTCAGACTACAGCATAGTCCTCTTTTGCACTGGGCTCAATGTCGGTTGTTTAAATTTCATTAATTTTTATTTAAGATTGTTAAATTACATTAATCCAATGCAGCAGTCTTCATGACCAACACCCTTTCTCCCATTTTAGCCTGTCTAAGGTGGCAGAAGAAGACAAAGCCTATTCAGTGTGTGTCTGTGCACATTTGGTGCCAATGTGATTGTGAGCGCTGCCTCGTTCCCTTTTTAAAATTCCAGTCACCCTCTCTCAGTCTTTCAGAAGCTCCTTTGCCTTGGCTGTCAGTAGGGGAGTAAATGGTCAGTGTGAAAAGCACATGCCAGCAAGCTACACAAAATGTATCTATGGTGTCATCTTCAGGTGGCCACTGTAGGCTGCTGTTGACTTTACTTTCTCTTATTCAGAGAGAAACATTGTGTGAATATATATACGGGATCTTACTATACATTCTCACAATTTTTGCACATTTTCCACTTTTTTTCCCTTTCTTTTTACTGTTTTTACTGATGTGTAATGTTTAATCTCATATGCTTGAGCTGTCCTTTTTTCTTTTTTTTTCAAGTTTTAAATCATATACAACGTCTATGTTGCATTTTCTTTTTATTTAATTTGTGGCGGTCTGTAAATATTAAACCGGCAGTATGGTCCTCTCAGGTTAGTTGGGGGACTTCCAAGTTGCCTCAGACCCTCCACAAAAAAAAAATTCCTGTCAGTGAGAGAAAAGGAGGAACTAGTGTGATAGAGGAAATAAAAAAGACGTAACTCAGGGAGGAAGGAAAAAATAGCCCTTGGGCCCAGACAGTTCCCGGCTACGCAGTGAGGTCAGAGGCAGCTGGTCCAGACAAAAGACTGGATGCATGTGGGTAGGTACACCCCAGTGCATTGAACTGGAACAACAGAGCTTCAGGCACGCACAACTGATACCTGCGCCTCCCACCACTTTTGCTGCTAAGACCAAAATTAATGGGTGAAAAAATCCAGTACTGCACATAATCATGCATACATCCTTTTATGACACAGCAGAGACATGCAACTTTGCATGAGGTGCCTGCACCAAAAAGTTTGTGCTATTTCATTTTGGAAAAAGATGTCATAGGAAAAGTAAGGATGTCCATGGTTCACTATATCAGTGGGAATTATAATGTAGCCAAGGTTTTGAATAAGCTTGTCCCTTGCTGTAGCTGTCACCTGATCCTTTCTGGCCTGATGGGGTTTGCTTGTGACTTGCAAATGATTCTCATAACACCCATCCACTGGAGGACAGCCAAAAGATACCTTTCTCTCTACAAGCCTGACACAAATAGAAACCAGACAAAACTGGCAGACAGCTACATATAAACTTGCCAAGTGAGACTATATGGTTTAATAATGTACCGTTGTACATCATTAGCTATGCCAGTGTTGTTTTATACGCTTGTAATTTCATTTATAATAATCAAAAGACAACAAAGAAATGACAGCACTTCCCATGCAAAAGGAAAGGGTTTGATGTAGTTTTTCACAGTAAAAATCAGGTTGCCACTAATAAATATCCAAAATAAAGAAAAACACAATGAAAAGAAAGTTTGCCATCGGCATGAAATGGCATGGTTCATCTCTTCAGCAGTGGCATACTGGGAATCAGCCATGTGCAATTCAACAAGGATAGACCCAAATAAAATTGACACAAAAACATTTTTGCAGCTGGCAAAATATTTCAGAAGAGGCTGGGAAACATTTGTTCCCATGTAAAAGTTTGTTATTGAAATTGTGTTACAATCATCTCATCCTGTCCAGATCTAATATTTGCCCAAGTCTGGGGCCAATCACCAATGCAGACATGTCATCAGAAAGTGAGCAGTCATGTTTGGGTTTCTGGTCAGTCTCGCCAGAGAATAATAACATTATGATTTTATAATAATATTGAATGATTGTATAAATTTTATTCTATAAAAATATCAAAGTTACTATATAAAATGAGGCCCCCATGTATTATTATTATTTTGTTTTTACTCATTTTTGTTTGTTTAACAGAGATGCATTAAATCTTTTGAAGACGTCTCCTGCCCCCAAAGCAACACCAGCCATGGCTGCTCCCGCTGCCCCGAGTCCTGCCCCCACCCCGGCAGCTACCCCTCCACCCCCAGGCAGCAGACCCAATATACCTCCTCTCTCTGTACCAGGAAAGCCGGGAGCAGCAGTGAGCACTCCTTACACCATCTCTCTCGCTCTCTCACACAAACATACTTACACAGCAGAGCGTCTGTTTTGCGGTAGTACTATCATCAACCACAATACAATCTTCCAACTTTTGGCTTGTGTCAGGGCCCTAAAGGGATTAATGAATGATCATCTTGAGTATTCCACACCTGTAGTTGGCATCTTGACTTTTTTAGTCCTGTCTCAGTATGTATTTGTTTGCCTCTGAGCACATAGAGTGGGCTTGTTATTAGATAACTTCTGAAAGCTCAGTTTCTTTTGGTATGCTTGTGAAACACCACAAGCATCGTAACCAACAAACAGGATTCGTCTTGGTTTCCAGATTAAGATCTTCTTGATAACCCTTTCTGCTGTTGTAGTTTAGTTTTACCTTTTGCACCATATTAAGTTTTGATCTTCATGGGTGTGTATGATGTAAAATAAGACCTGTTGATGTAACAGACAGGGTCAGTCGGTCCTAACCAATAAAAAACTCATTGTAACAACTTAGCATCATCAATAGCATCTTTACATTGTCAGACCTATTTATTTTTTGAGTGACTAATAGCAGGTGAGATATGTCTATCACTCTTTTCCTTGTCCCTCACCTTTCCCTGTTGTCTTTAACAAAATGCTCTCTTGTCATTCAATTGATTACCTCCCCTTCCCTCCACTTGTCCTCCTCAGGGCACTTTCATAGAGATCCCAGCCTCAAATGTCCGCCGTGTGATTGCTCAAAGACTAACGCAATCGAAGACCACCATCCCACATGCTTATGCCTCCGTTGACTGTGACGTGGCTGCTGTCATGCAGCTCCGCAAAGACTTGGCCAAAGGTAAAAACACAAGACTTTTGGGCGAGTGTTTACACATTTACATTATTCTTGACATGCACATGTTAGTGTCATGTCATTTGATCAACATCTGACAGTGACATTTGGAAGGAAACTTTTCCATGAAGATTCGGATTTCAGGGTTTTCACATGACTGCTCATTTGACAAAGACGACAGTCACTGAAAGAACTTGTGGTACATGTCCTCTCAGTCAGGATAGTCATGTTCCTCTTGTTCAAAACAACACACATATCTCCATTCCACAGAGATTTTTGGCATTTCTTTTTCTCGTACAGAGAAATTGATGTAGACATATACATATAATATCCCCTGCGTCTAAGAATAACCCTGTATGGTGTCGGTTAATGAAATTCACCTGCTTTATGGGTTATGAAGTGGATATGAATGGGGGGTTAATGGCTAAATCAGTCCCATGAAGCCCAACACCTCCAGAGGCCTGAATGCTGCGTTATTATCTGACACTGGTCAGATATCCTCTTTCCTCACACCATACATCACAACATAAGTCTGATCATATCTTAATAAGACATCCACGGTTAGTCATAGCACGTAGTTCTAATCTATAATTTCTCACATTTGACTAACAGGACGTCTGCCTCAGCTAGTTTGAAATTGCTCCCTCCAGATGTGAAAGCAAATTATATCAACAAACAAGCTGCTAGGATTGGAAGCCTTTTTTTATTATTATTATTATTATTATTCACAACAGTGAGGTTTCCTTCATATACTTGTTTCTTTGTGCTTACAGGAGAGTAAAGTATTATAGCAAAGTAATCATTTCTCTCTGGTTCAGTGTTTCAAATGGATTCTTTAGAGTGTTGGCTCTTTGGTGCACCCTTTGAAAGAAATGACAGTATTCACGATAAAGAAGAGCATCAAAAGATTATGGAGAAAGTGTGCTAGAGGAGTGCTGTTGCTCTGTTATCTATGAAGTGTCAATAAGGTAGGTACTGTATGGATCGCATGAGCCTGGTAGAACTTGAATAAGAAATAGAATAATAGCAGGACTTAGCAGTGTTTTCCCCATTTTTTTGGCAAGCAGCTCTTGTACTTTCTTAGCCTCACATCCTCCTTTTGGTAACTGTTGAGCAAACCGCAATTTCTTGTGTAACACCCATCAGGATGTGTGTTTTTAAGATGGTGTCACAACAGTCACCCTTCAGTTTGCAATATTCAGCCAGGCCAATATTTATCTTTAACGGCTGCTTTTCATGGATTCCTTAAATGTTACCTATGCTTATTTTGGGCCATTTTGCATGTTGATATATCAAGAGCGCATTTGTCAGTCTCCTATTTTTAAACACTTAGTTCAACACACTATCACATAATTCTGTTTATTTAGCTTAACTTTGCCTAACTGTCAAACAAACAGTAAATCTCTCTGGGACCTGTCTCTATGATGGAGGAAACGGGACGGCCATTCCAGACCTATTAGCGAGGTTGTGTGTGTATGAGGGATTCTCTCTCCGGTTGTTTTTGCGGTCTCTCATTGTTCAGGAGCAGCGCGATTTCACGGTTAGCTCGTTAATCATCCCGCTCACGGCATTCATAACTGTCTGGTACAGCACTAAGGGAGGCTAGTAAAAGTTGGCAGCGATGCCAGGCCAAACCCGCCTGGTTTGGTGTCACACACACAGAGGGGAACGGAGCAAATGCTAGTCACTTAGTCAACTAGAGAGGGACTGATTTTGAGCTGAATGCAAGTCAACCAGATATGTTTTTTTTCTTTTTCTTTTTTTCCTTTCTTCTCACCTTACACAGTATGTAGTATCATTCATTTACAAGTGTGTGAAATGGAGGCCTATATCAGCACTGTGCTAAGGTCTTGTACACAATACATGCCTATACGTTCATTTGTTGATCATATCTGTCTTTGGCCCTACCTAGACAGTGCCTACCAAACCAGGTCTTATTACCTGCCCATGCTAATAAGCAGAAATTACTGGTGTTGATTCTCATCAGACCTTGAATCAGGCTCACATACTGTGTCTTCTTTTCCTTTTCAGAACAGATCAAAGTGTCTGTTAATGATTTCATTATCAAGGCAGCTGCTGTTACACTGAAAGTAAGTATTGTTCCGAATCCCTTCTTATGCTGTAATTTGTTTGTAAAACCTGGGTCATTTTCAAGCTAAGCTTTTTGTTTATTCATCCCCTAATTCTGTTTATATTTATAATATCCTGTTCAGCTTACTATGTGCCTTCAAGCATCTGATCTTTTTTGTCTTTCAGTGCTTAAGAAAGCCTGTGGACACACAGAGTTCATACTGTAAATGATTTCCTAGGCAACATTGCTCACTGTTGTCCCTGTAGCTAACTTGTTCATCTGGTGAATCAACTGGTAGCAGCAGTCTTGCCATTATGAGACGAGACTAAATAGTGGTTTGATCTGAGGAATGTGAGGAGGGAAATGCAGGATAAAAATACATAATTTAGTTATTCCAGCAAGGAATGTCTCAGCAGCATCTAATAAGAACAACGTTGCCTATCAACCTACTCATTTTTATCACTTCAGTGAATATGTGTCGACCTTAAGCATTTACATGTACCAGACATCATGGGCGTTCAGCATTGCACCATACAGACTGTAGGAAGACATATATAAAACACTGTCGTATGTAGCAGCAGCTGAGATTGTGTGTTATAGTAAATGTGAGGAATGTGGAACATAAATCTGTACATTTCCCAGTTAATTTAATGTAAAATTCTAAATCACCACAAGGCTTTCTATCTCATACTCCAGACACAATGCTTGCATGGCTTCTGCTCTAAACGGAGATATGTGATTCACTTATGTAACACTGTAACATCAGAAAATTGGCAAAAGCAACTGTACTTTCTCCTGAGTTGACCTAAGTACATAAGGAAGTGGCATCTAAGGCCAACTTTGTGTCACCTTTCTAACAAACTGGTGTAGGGTACCATGTGTTCCGCTGTACTTTTTTTGGGCAGATGAAATTTTTTGCAAAAAACAAAATAAACAAAGTTTACAAAAATAGTGCATTAACCATTTAGGAATTACAGCCATTTTTAGACATAGTCCCTCATTTTCAGAGGATCAAAAGTAATTGGACAATTGACAATTGATCCGTGTCATTGCCAGACGTGGCCTGTTCCCTTGGTATTTCCTGACAAATGAATCAGATAAAAAATCAGACAGATGGAAATAACTTTAGGAGTGGCCAAATTAACAATTTGGTACATTCTTAAAAAGAAAGAATGCACTGCCGAGCTCAGCAAAACCAAAAGGCCTGGAAGACCACCAAAGTGGATGATCACAGAATTATTTCCTTGGTGAAGAAAAACCCCTTCACAACATCTGGCCAGGTCAAGAACTCTCTTGAGGAGGTAGGCGTATCATTTAAAGCGGTGAAAACTACTGGTAACACTCAAGAGCAGAAATGCCAGAGATTCGCGCAAGATTCTTTATACAGATTAAACCAAGATTAACTTGTACCAGAATGATGGAACGAGAAGGGTATGGAGAAGGAAAGGAATGGCTCATGATCCAGACCAAACCGTCTGTCAAACATGGTGGAGGTAGTTTTATGGCATGGGCATGTACGGCTGCCAATGGAACTGGGTAACTGGTGTTTATTGGTGATATGACTGCTGATAAAAGTGGCAGGATGAATTCTGAAGTGTATAGGGCTATAGTATCTGCTAAAATGCTGCAAATCTGATAGGATGGTGTTTCACAGTACAGATGGACAAAGACAAAACATACTGTGAAAGCAAACCAAGAGCTTCTCAAGGCAAAGAAATGGAATATTCCTCTTAAAATTAGGGACTATGTGTAAACATGGCTGTTATTCCCAAACGGTTAATGCGATATTTTTGTTAAACCCCTTGAATAAAGCTTAAAGTCTCTGCTTCAGTGACATCTTAATGGCTTTGTTTAAAATCCATTGTGGTGGTTTACAGAGGCAAAATACAAAAATTGTGTCCCTGTCCAGATACTTATGGACCTAACTGTAGAAACAGTAAATGTGTATTTTTGGGTTAGCTGGTCGATAGCAAGTGTGTACATTCACCACCAGATTGATGAATGATTTTCCCACATTTACCGTAATATAATGCTTTTTTGATTGTTATCATTGATTCCTATACACGCTGCAGGTTATGTTATAGAAATTTCATATTTTTGGTATTGTATCAGACTTTGATTTGTTTTTCCACTCTTATGAACTTCATGGAAATACCGTGTAACCAAAACGATAGGGTTTTCATGTGTCTTTGTTTATCTATTTTTCCCTGTCAGAACCTGGGCTGACCTCTGACTTTTTATTTCAGGAGATGCCAGAAGTAAATGTGACCTGGTCTGGTGATGGACCCCGTGCACTCAATTCAATCCACATTTCAATTGCAGTTGCAACTGACAAAGGCCTCATTACCCC
Organism: Xiphias gladius; assembly: GCF_016859285.1. Classification (NCBI taxonomy): domain Eukaryota; kingdom Metazoa; phylum Chordata; class Actinopteri; order Istiophoriformes; family Xiphiidae; genus Xiphias; species Xiphias gladius. The sequence continues at coordinate 12,463,542 of NC_053407.1, read as the reverse complement.
CATCATCAAGGATGCTGCAAACAAAGGAGTCCAGGAGATTTCAGCTAATGCTAAGGTAACAATTGCAGAGTTAAGAGGAATAAAATACAAGGAAGCATTATAAAACTCCTAAAGCCTTCTTGCAAGGGAATTTTCCTCATGCTTCTTAGCTTTTGGGAGATCATAACTTCAAGTTGTGGGGGCGTACAGTAAAAAACATCAGTTGAAGACATGGACGTTTTCTGTTGGTTTGTACGTGAGAATAGATAACGGAGTTGAGTCAAGACTATGGTCTGATACGCATGTAGAGAAACACTCTTGATGATTCAAGTTTAACTCTCTTTCTTATGAAGGAGACATACACAGATCAAATAGATACATTTCTGAAAATGAGGGTGATAAACGTAATCTAGCTCACCAGCAGTGACCCGGTCTAATATTCCTGAAAATGTTCAGGGCCCATATTTATGCATGTTATCTCTTTGAAAAGATATCATTTTGATTGAACAACTGTCAGCAACAAAGCATGAAAGGCTTTTGAATGTTTCCATGAAATCATAAAGCATTGTTGTTGACATCACATTTCAGTTTCCGCCGTAGTAATGGTAGCAGTGATAGTAGCAGTTGTAGCTGCAATGATAATCATCCTGGAAGTGGCTGAAGTAGAATGAGCACACGAGTGTATGTAGTAGCAGCAGTACCACTTTAGACTTGGCAGGCGTGAGGATATGTGTGGTAGTTTTTGAGGAATACACATACTATGTCTGTGACTCTCAGTGAGAGCTGTTGCGGGTTGGGTTGAGGGGGTGGGTGAGTGGGTATGAAATTAGTTTTTAAACATACCATTACTCAAGTTCTAGCATTTATGACTACGCTGTAATGGTGTAATTCATGCAATCAGATCTTGAAATAGATGTGATAGCTTCCGCCTGAGAGGTGTTGTCTGTTTGTCTAGACAGGTATCTTAGTACATCAATGCTATACTATACTGTAAGTGTTTGCAAAACTAGCTGTTAATATGATGCTTTAGAGTTGAGCTCAACATGTGGTTGTATAGACTACTCGTGTCAGTTAGTCTACATTGGCAGCGTTATAATAACACAAAGCGACGGTTACAGAATGGCGTATAGAGTGTGAGCGATTATAGTGTTATATGATTTTTTGCAGTAGAATACAGTACAGCATATTTGATAACCATATTGTAATATACCTCTTTTTTTTTTTTATTAATCAATCTGGCCTCTGGTTAACCCTGTGTTATTATATCAGATATTTGATGGAATTGCTATATTTGTTTAAAACAATAATAATATTATTATTATTGTTATTTTTATTGTTATTATTGTTGTTGTTCAATTTTAGTCTCTATGGCCGATTTCTTTATTAAACAATTTTGATAACTTCAAGTCAAATAATGTAATGTCTGTTTGTACTTACAGATCAAATCAGTGGTATGAAATGGTAAATCACAAGAGCACACACATAACAGCTGCTATAAGGCAGGGGCACTAACACTACGGACATATCAATCCACTTAAGCTTTCAAAATGTACTTTGCCATCCCCTGCTTTTCAGTTTAGTTATGCTGCTCTCTTGAGTTCAGTCTACATTTGCAAGTCCTTATTGGTCTCCAATTAAAATCAACATGTGGTTTGAATGAAACGGGGAGAGGTCGCTTCCTGGCTATTGATGATGGAGTGGAACATCAGACTGTTTTTATGCTTAGAACACTCATCTCAAATGTGCCCACCATATCCCACTGTGTCTGAAAGATCCTGCGACTTACTCTCAACGTTCTGTCTTGGTTGCGTCCCTGCATTAAACTTTAAGTACACTTCCTTTAAGGATAAAGTTCCTGCTGACGTTGGGGCCATCAAGCAGTTTCAACCCAATGGAGAGCAATAGTTTGGAAATAGATAAGTTTAACGACACATTTTCATCAGTAGCGCGCTCATTCTTTCAGTAAAGTCTATAGTATAATGCAGAGCCTCTATTTTCAGCAGTTTATAAAGATAGTACTTGATCTGTTGGAGTCTTTCTTAGTAAATGAGGTGCATGCACACATACACTAGGAACCGTCCAATCATCACACTTTGTTCTCATCTGACAAATATCCTCTGTTTTCTCCAAGGGTGTCACTCTCATTCATGCTCTGATAGAACATGTATTGACAGAACCTAGCTGCAGTAATGTGTTAGTTTTCCTCGTCGGGCAATCATCTTCCTTTTGGGTGCTGTCATTTCCCTTACTTTATTTTAGCATCGCACAGTCTTTAAGCATTCCATTTATCTCAGTGGTTGCTACTGGACATTTAACCACTTCCTTGAACATTTTGAAAACAGCCTTTCACAAAATTTTTTTGCAGACGTCCGTACTACAGAGAGGATAAATCCTAAGATGCCAGTCCCTGATAAGCTTCAGTGTGTGGTATTGAACAGCAGTTAGCCAGTACTGTATGTGCATATGCCTTTTTTCACATGTACAAATCAGGAGCTCTGGTGATATCATGCGTGAGTGATGAGTAATGTCTTCGCAGGCATTGGCCCAGAAGGCTCGAGATGGGAAACTCCTGCCTGAGGAATACCAGGGAGGCTCATTCAGGTAAACCTAAGACACACATCATCTCCTAGGTACAGAAGAGGCGTATGGAAAGTCATGACATTATAAAGCTTAATGTTGTTCTCTGTCAATTTTCTCATTTCAATAAACAGATTTTTTTTATGTGTGGGTCCTTTCATCTCGAACACCTAAACTCACAATTTCATTTCTAGCTCAGTGAAAAGATATCCATGATAAATTTCCACTATTATGGCTTAAATCCAGTTTCACAAAGAGTCAATATACTATGCATATTCTACATTTCATGTGGTCCTGAACTGAAAGTGATCTCTTCGACAAGGACCAGTAGTTACTGTGCCATCAATTGCGGCTTTTCAGCTCATTAGAAAATAATGGTGTCATTGAGACATAAATGGGGTTTCTGTGTAAGGCAGGAGCGATGAATTCCTATGGAGATGCAGCCCTCTTTTTCCTCCCGAGGATATGTGTGTACGCCCTTCCTCTATTCATTTTTCCATTCCCCCTGAGCTAGAATTCTCATTAAGGCAAACAGCAAACTGCCCTCAGGTCAGTCTTACTCACCATAAACAGCTTTTAGGGAGAGATTTGGAGGCTGGTGCTGCTGTATTAATCTTTACCGATCAGCGTTCTATTTTATAAAATAAGATATTCAAAGCCAATTATATGTATACACATTATTCACTCGCTCTTAAGTGGTAATGTTCTTTTTTGCATCAAGGAGCTGGTTTTAGAACCACCATTATGTCCACTTAGTTAATTTTTATGCATTTTCTCCCCTGCTGAGCTTGACTAATGATGTAAAATGTGTATTGTCTCCCCCCCCTTCCATTTCTTCCTGTGGCAGTATATCTAACCTAGGGATGTTCGGTATTAGTGGCTTCAGCGCTGTGATCAACCCTCCTCAGGCATGTATCCTCGCCATCGGGACGTCCAGGGCTGAGCTGCGACTGGGCGAGGACAACCAGACCCTGCACACCCAGCAACTGATGACAGTTACACTGTCCAGTGACGGACGGCTAGTAGATGATGAATTAGCCTCACGGTTTCTTGATAAATTCCGCGCCAACCTAGAACAACCGCAACGTATGGCCCTAGCCTGAAAATTGAAGAGGTAGCTCTATGAAAGTGATTAGAAAGACAAAGCAAGGAACACCTGCATGACAGAGCCTGTCTCGTGCTTTCACAAGCAGAGATCTCCTAAAAAGCTGATTCCTGTTGGTGCCTTGATTAAGGCTTAAAAAGTACCCTTGTACATAGTGTAAACTTAGGTTTGTGGCGTGCTTCTGACAGATAATTAACAGGCTTTGTTATGGAGGAGTTCAAATGGGCTTCCGCTTTAGTGGTACAGGATTCTAGCAGTGGTGCCAAATATTACCAAGACAGAAGTGGCATAGCAGGGTGCATCCCACATACTGTAGTAGGGATGGTTGTTCTATCACACTAGTTTTGTGTATATATATATAAAGTGGTTATTCCGGTTCAAGTTCTATTTTTCAGTACCAGTGTATCTATTCTGTGTCATTAATACACTTGCAATAGTACGTGGGACTGAAAAACCCCCTATGTACATTTGTCAGAGATATTTATTACTGAGCATCATTGGTAATGCGGTGTCAAAAAGGGTAAACCCACATACCACTTCCTGCTGTTATGAAACGTCAAACAAAATTCAAGAACCTAATTAATTGTTCATGTTAATATGTTTTAACTTATTTAAAACAGATGCTGTGACATCCCTAAAAAAAACAAATCTTTCAAGTGTATACATAATTAATACAATCATTTAGGTTTTGGTGTCTTAAGATGCCAATAAAACACACTGTTTAACCTTCAGATGTCTTTGTGCCTCATTAAAACATGCTTCTTCCCACCTACATGAGGTAGCACAGCTACCAGGGAAACCACAGATGTGTGTCTGTGTGTGTTTCTATTTAATTAAAATATAAAGAGATTACATAATCATAATCATTTTAATTATTTTTTTTTTATTTTTATTTTTTTTTCAAAGAAGCCAATTAGGATAATTTGCTGTGCTGAGTATACAGGTCAGCCTCTGCTGGCAGATGTGTATCTTTGCTGTAAGCCTGAGCATAACAGCTGTTGACATATGTATCAGCACCAGTCAGGCAGAGCTTATCACAGATATGCGTAAGCAAAGTCGGGTACTGTTTCTTTTAGAGGATTTGGAAGAAGGTACTGAAATAAGGGGGCTGTAATTACAGACTTTTTTTTTTCTCCAGCTTAGATTTCCATTTTACACACCACATACTGCTATGGGGAAAGTGCCTGAAAATGGGAATATGGGTGCTCTTTGCCATTTGACAAAGACGCTGCTCTAAACACACGTCGGAATTCATGGCTTTTCTTTATGCAGCATTAACTGATTTTATCTGAAGATGGGTTTTCTACATTTTTAATTCCGAATATAAATTACCAAAGGTGAGTTGTGAATACTACAGGCAGCATGAAGTGAAGTACAGGAGCAATATTAATATCCAATTTGATTATGTTACAACTATGACAGTAACTCCAGTGATGGCCTTTTTCTCTACTATTCTGCTTTTACTGCAACTCTTCACACACTTAATAACCTCTTTTCAATGACTGTAGAGCCAAGGACATTTTGTTCTGTGGTTGCTGTGGTATCAGTTAGAGATGTGTGCATTTTGCGTTTAGGAAGGAGACACACAGGCAGGGTACACAGGGACGAGTGGGGGGCGCACAGGCAATTGGCACAGCCCAGCTGTTTTCCACAGTATGCCTACTGTTCTGCAGACACACAAATACACCTTCCACACTGCTAGTTACCACGGTGATGCAAGGTACACTCAAATAAAAACTGAGGAGAGGACAAAAAAAGTGCCCTCTAACATTTAAGCTTGAGTAAAAATCACCATACGACAATGTGGAAAAGACTCACTGTTGTGCACATGCAGATTTTGCTCCTTCAATCGTGTCTTTCTCATTGGGAATTGTTGAGCATGAAATGTCACTATAAACACTACTTAAACATTAACACTACCTTTTTTTTTCACTTTTTAGCGGATATTCGCTTTTTAAATATTAGCAAATCATTCACCCAGTTATCCCTTGGTTATTATAACACACACACATTGGAGGCCATATTCCATCATCTGACATCATTTTTTTTCAGCCTCAACCAGGCTGATCCCTTTCTTCATCCCCAGTTATCTCCTCCTTATTGAATTTAAATGTGGTATTGCCTGGTGAGCTGCGCTCATAATCCAGCTGCTGCATCGTCAGCCGCTGAGTCAAGATCAGATCAAGTCAGATGCAGAAATTGACACAGCTGCATTAAAAAGGGTGAAACCAGTGTGCAAGCTTCCATCAAAGCGCATAAAAAGAACACAAGGTAAAATAGCAGGAAGTGAACACAAATGTGTGTGTATATACTGAATGAGCAGATTTTGTGCTTTTAGCACTTATACATGAGATGACAGCTCTGCTCTTCTACAACAAGAAGCTCCAACAGCAGAGTGACAGGAAAACAGCGTTAAAATGCTGAGATCTAGTGACAGCCACATGATAATGCTCTTAGAAAGGCTGTTATTCTTGCACTACCATACATCCGAGCCTAATGGAATGTTTGTGCTGGGATAAAGCCTCCTTGTGTCGTTGGTATGCAATATCTTTCAGGTCTAATGTTTCTGAAAAAGTAGGCTTATCTTGCTGTTGAAGCTATATCCTTTTTCTGTTTTTTGCCCTTGGTCAATCCAACACTGTATGTCAGGATGGTAAAATCATGTTCCTTTATTAGACATCCGTGCTATGTCACATTTTACTATCAGCTTGACAGCTGCTGGATCTGTTAAGCAGAGCAATTGAACAATGCCCTTCCAAATATCAGCTCTGCAAATGCAGCAAAACAGATTCTGACATTTCTTTGGCCTTCCTTTCACAGCTTGACATTTACTACTCTGACGGCCACCCGGCAATCTCTGCCCCGCATTCTTGTTATGTGTAACAGCTGGATAAGGGAGCCACCAGACAGAAGGAATCGGATTTGTTCCCGCCGAGGTTTTGATGAACTGTGCGCAAGGTCTTGAAGATAGTGCGGGGGCTTGAGCAGGCGTGTAGGTCAGAGCAATGGACACGCAGCATGGTGCAGAGTGATGGAGGCAGTTGCTATGGAGACCGAAGTGGGCAAGTGTGCACTTCGGTTGTGCTGACATTTGGTTGTCCTTCAGATGTGTTGTCTGATGAATGTGTTGGTACAAATAGCAGAAGTGGTCGGAATGATTGAATTCCATGTTTGAGGAGTTTCAGCTACACATTCAAAGAGGATCTGGACGCACCTCTTGTTTGACAATAAGGTAACGCACGGTGGGAGGGTGTGATGCAGTCCCCGAGCCTTCACCCAACCCTTTCCCTTAGCCTCTACCCAGCCCCTCCCAGTCCGCCTGGGCTGTATCAAAGCCTGGGACCATTTATGCATTAACAGTTCTAAGGCTTTCAAATAAAATCTAATGGATTTTTAATGGATACTCTATCTTCTCGCGGAAGGTAGTGTTTTGGAGGATAAAATAGGGATCAATGATGAATCATTTGCCCACTTATTTAAAAAAAAATCCCGGTAGTGTCATCATCCAATAATACAGCATTTTAATCAGGAATCCATCCCTCTCTCTTCCTCCGGTCTCTCTCACACATACAGCCACATATTTCTCTATGTGAATAGGCTTTGTAAATGATTACGAGGGCTGGGGAGTGGCTTGCTTACATCCACATTATCTCACGCTCAAGTTTGTTCAACCATTGTTGACAGGATTTCCTCCGGTCTCTCCATTTTCCCTTACTACTAGCACCTCTCTATTTAGTCGTCTTTAACTGGGTAGTAGACCTTGCATCTAAAGGCCGACTACAAAATGACTACCTTGTACTTGCATTTCCTTCTTCTGCCTAAATTCCATGTATGATACATTTAGACCTTTATGTCATTTCTTTGAAAAAGTTTTTTTTTTTTTTACCACTCAACCTGAACAATTCTTGAAAAAGTCAAATGTCAGTATAAGAGATACTGAACCAAAGTTAAAAAGGTTTTGTTTTTTTTTACTGTTGTTGTTTTTGGCAAGGAAGAGGTAATGTAAGGCCTGTAGTAGTACCTTTTGTGTGGACAACACTTTGGAGCCATAGCCGCAAGTCTGAACCAATTCTGTGTCAACAGCTGTTGCAGTGATATCTGGATCCTAAAAAGCTTTTGGACAGATAGAATCAGGAGATTTAGAGCTTTCAAACAATGTATAAATTGTCAAGGTTATGTGAAGATTGAGTCCAGTAAAAACCGAAACACACCTACCAAGGGCAAAGTGTCCCATGGGTGGGACGGTGTATTTTAAAAGGTTCGTTTTAAAATACTGCCAACATTTCACCTGTGAGATTACTGAGGCTTATCATAACCGCGCTGACTGAAAGTACGACCCAGATGGGGGATGACACAGGACATTCCAGTTGGCTATACAGTACTCTGTGACACTCACTGTCCAAACTCGCCTGCTCTGCTGTCCCAGCACCCAAACACAAGCGAAGCCCTCGCTTTGTTGTTGTTGCACAAAGCCTGGCCTTTTGAAGCAGTCCAGTCATGCTCCCATGACGCCAGGATAGCTCATTCAGTCCGAGACACTGCAGGGGTAAGGCAGTGGTCATCTATTGGCCAAAGATACACAGTAAGGACACACTCCCGACAGCCTCCCTCACCTAATTGGAGACCTCCAGCACGGGCTGCAACATACATTGGCTTCTGACTTCCTTTAGTAGCTTCACTTAACAGGAAGTAGTAAAAGGAAACAAACAACTATAATAAATCTGAAGAGTTCACATGTCCTTCTTTAGGTGGATGAGATTAAAATTTGTGAAAATGTGATGCTATCTTTGTCGCCAGCTGATATTTTACACAAATATTCTGCACCAGTAACTTCACACCATGTGCTGTAGTTCTCATCATTACACCGCATCTGTGCAAACAGTCATATTCGCACGTTTAGACAGCGAATGGTAGATTTCATCTTGCAGCTCTGTACGTATATGGTCATCTTGCAATCTCTTCTACTCACATTCCAATGACTGCCCTGGTCCGGGGAAAAAAGGCATGTTGCCCTAGAGGAATACAGAGGAGGTGCCGTTAGTCAGCCATTACCACAAGGATTCCCGACCACGAGGACGTCTGATGAGAGTGTATGTGTGTGTCCTCACTGAGTAACCATCATGGAAATTTTGTTTTCGTTGCTGGATGCGTACCAGCTGACTCAGCAGTCTGATGTTTAATTTAGGATTCAGTCATGCCCCATATACAGCTGTTCACCTCTGCTGTTTCTCTTTTTTGTGCTGCTGTGATGTCATACAGCAAAGATAGCCAGATATTAACCCTGGGGCCTTGGTTAACTGTTTATTGTTCTAACCAACATTCAAGCTGGTCTGGTAACAAATATCCCTTGTCTTTTGTTTTTTTTCTACATTTTCTTTCAAAGCCACTTCACACTTAAATGAGAAATATGATCCACTTTAGGTCACATTCATGTTCACACATGCCTCTTAAACATGAATACTTGAGTTCAGCTAGGGTGAACAAGTTTACTTTACGGTGACTGAGTGTTTTGTGCATTCTGTCATGCCGGAGTGTTGACCAAGTTTGTCTTTTTTAGCCAACATGGGAGAGTGTGTATGTTAGATTGTTTGAAAAGAGATTTATCAATAACAGCAAAAGTTACACATTGACTGAGCTATTCATTAAAGGCGTAGGTTGTTTTTGCAGTTTGTGTCAATGTTGTTTCTCTTCACACACTTAATAACCTAAGAGAAATTAGGACAGACATTGTGAGGGGGAGACAAACTCAGGCTGGATAATCATCTTATTTCTGTCCCTCTTTTTTTATTCTCTGTCTGTTACAATTGATTTTTCATTATCTTATCTGTCTGGATGTCACGTTTATTTTCAGTTTTACCATATTAGATTGGACTATAAATCATTTTTAATTTTGACACATTTGTCATTCACAGAAAACCTACACTCGGAGAGGCAAGGGAAACTTTGTTTATGCCGCATATTTTATACAGTGGGCAAACTTTCAAAGTGGTTTACATGAAAAAAACAAAAACATGAACTAAGTACAACCTTGCATGTTTTTTCCTAACATGCTTGTTTCTTTGCTGTTATTGCTTCAGATGAACTCAAAGGAACTGTGACTATGGCAACAGCTGAAACAGGAAGTGACTTGTATCTGTAGGGTAGGACGTGTGAATCATTTTGATGCTCTCTTTTTTTTTATGACCTTTATTTCTTGGTTGAAATCATGGGTGGATGTGAATTTAGTCATCAGAGAAGATAAATGTGTTCTGTGTGATAAAATCCTAGCCAACAGGCAGTGTGAAATTATCAATTGCATCTGTAATATGCTATGTAAACTAAATCTAAAAATTCTCCTATTCTATCTGCATTCACCCCAAGACCATAAGTCTGTCTGTTTTTCATTGGTGCTTGTGAAACCACTTGACCTAACGATCTAATCAGTGGTTTGCTCCGAACCGGAGGTCAGCGAAGGCTAAAGGAAGTCAAGGGGCTAGTTCCAGTGATCCACTGGGGGTACATTGTTCTCAGTGTTTTCAGCAGTGTTTGAGTTACACTTATTCCTTTTCCTGCATATCTATTTACGGATCATTATTAGGTGTATGAATGGGATATGTTTAGTGCTCTGATGGCAGTCTCTGTGTCAGGTGTATTCTGGCATTTTTAACCATGCTAGCATGGCTCTAGGGAGGGTAGCATCCATCTGTCGGTTGGCACACCACTTTGGTCAAGACTGAAACATCTCAACAACTATTAAATGAATTGTCATGAAATTTGTTGCGGATATCCATGTTGCCTAGACAATGTATCCCACTGACTGTGGTGATACCCTGGCTTTTCCCTCTTGCAGTACCATAAAGTTGACGGGTGGTTTTGAGTGAAATATCTCAACAACTACTGGATGGATTGCCATGAAATGTAGTGCAGATATTTATGATCCACTCTGCAAGAATTGTAATCATTTTAGTAATCCCTTAACCTTTCATTTGGTGATACTGCCAGGTCAATTTCAAAATCCAAAACAAAATCCAGTGCTTTGATTAATAGATAAATACCCACTAATACCTGCTAAACAAACTCCCGTCATCCTCAGCTGTCATTTGTGTTAAGTGCTAAGCAGTAAACATTAGCATGCTTACACACCAACCGAAGATGGTGAACATGGTAAACATTACCCCTGCCTAATATTAGCATGTAAGCTTTGTCATTTTGAGGATATTAGGGTCTTGATGTTGTTGTTTAGCTCATGGCACTATTGTGCCCCAGTACAACATCACATAGCCACCACCATGGCTGTACACTTTTAGTCTTGTTAATTTACACATCCTGTGAATCACTGCTTAAATGTATAAGAAGTTTCCATTTGAGACACATATCTACCTTTAAGTATCTGCAAGTTATACGCGTCCCAAGAATTAACATGGTCTTTCAAGCAGCGCTGAAAATAGCAGCCAATAATAGATGTCTGATCTTTTTTCCGTACATGTTGCTAAATTAAACACTACTGGCAGCAAGCCAATATGAGTGAGTAGGGGTCAGCAGGCCTCCCCACGAAAATGTAAAAAAAAACAATCAAACCATATAATTTCATAGTCTGATGATGTTGGACGCAGCCACGTGGAGGCTTAAATTACTATAAATATTATTATTAGTGGTTGCACAATCTAAACATGTACAATGTGGGGCAAATTTCCCCCCTCCCTTTGGCTTTGACTTGCACTGAACTGGTCTCACCACTTTAGGCTACTCCAAATATCCCGGTTTGCCCCATCCTGATACAAATAAGGTGAAAATGTTCTTATTTAAGTGCCATAAGCTGTTGAGTGTAATAGCCCTATAAGGGTTTTCAACTGAAGGGCCAGGTCAGATCAGTTTATTTGAGTGCTTTTCCCATGACTACAAAGTTACTAGCCATGCTCAGCCTTTAGACATTCTTTATGGTTGGTTGGTGAGGAAGTCACACAATTACAGAGTAGCAGTCATGCATTCTTATCACAGTTGTTTATTTGAAATATTACACAATCACAAACAAACAGCACAACTGTTGCGGGGGAGACCAAAGAAACCTGAGATGACTCCATCTGTCATCTGGTTAAGTTAAATGTTAAACTTGAGGTAAGAGAGCTGTCAAGTTTCACAGAATGAAAGTGGATCGGGATATTGAGATACTGCAGATAGCATCGGGGTTTCTTAGCTAGAAGCGTAACTGGAACAGATTTTCCTGACCATCATTTTTGCCATTCCTATGTATAGTCAACAAAGGTTTAAATAAGTAGCTCTTCATTGGTGATTGTTTTTTTTGTCTTAAAAATCTTCTCCCAATTAATTTATGTATGTACATTTCAGAGATTTCTATCATCGATGAGATGTTTCTCTGTGAAATGGATGTGATATCTTTCAGTTGCTGGCATAGGATCACACTGAGACATACAGCAAGAGAGAAAGACAGTGTGCAAGAGAGCAGAGACAAGAAAAATGGATGAATTGAAAACGAAAATGAGGACTGAACAAAAGACCAGATGGGCTCTCTGAAACCGTTGCTGTCAGAAACAGGAAAAGACGAAGGGGGGGTGAAGGAGAGATCACCTTCTTCTTATCTTACCCCCCGCCCCCTTCCTGTAGACGCAGGAAGGGTAGATAAAAGAGAGGCTGTGTGAGGTGGGGCAGGAGGGGAGGTGGGGCAAGTGTGGGAGAGGCAGAAGGGTGTGTGCTCACATGAACCACTCTTCTCCTCCTGCATGTGTGCCACTAGCCTCTGTGTCTCTTGGGCAGAGAATAGAAAAGTTGGGGCAAAGTCTGAGTCAGCTCCAGCAGCTACCAGACATTCACAGCAACTCCCTCCACACTCCCAGTTTTCCTCTCTCTTTCTCTCTCTCTTTTTTTTTTTTTTTACTGCTCTCACTCGTTCACTCTCTCTCCCTTTCACACACACTCACACACACACAGACACACACACGCACAAACACACACACACACACCGACACACACATCACCCGTCACTCCTGGCAGAGGGAAGACAGGACCACAGGAGAACTGTTACACACCTTTACTTCCAGATACTAACCAAGCCATCAGCAGACCATTTGCCCAGGATGTGGATGCTTCTGTTGGGGTACACCTTTGGATTACTGGCCTCCTCCAGGTCAGAACAACTTCAAGGTGAGGAGACTGTGTCTTCGCCCAGTGGATGGCTCTTTGTTTGTGAATTTTTTAGTTTTTTTTTTTAACCTTATTCTGCCTAAATTGTGCCCGGCTGACTGTCTGGCAACCCTCCTTTGTCGCCAGATTTTAGGACCAGACAGTATTGTTTGTTCGTTTGTTTTTTCCCCATCGTGAGCCTAGTTGAGAATTAAAGTGAGTGATCATGTAAAGAGAAGACAGTGAAAGAAAGAGGCTGTGCTCTGCTGCTGCTTCTGCTGCTTCTTGTAGAATGGACAAGTGGATGCCGGCAAGAGAGCGTGTGCTACACCAGCACAAACAGGCTTACGTCTGGCATTCTGAGACTCCTGATAGACACAAAGGACACAGGAGCTGTTGCTCACTCTCTGTCTATCCCGCATTCACACGCTGGGAAGTGAACCTTATTTATCAGGGTTTTGGATGATCAGTCTAGCTCTCAGAAGCTAGTTTTCATTTAAAAGGAGAAATAGAGATTTTTTTCTTTTTCTTTTTTTTTTTCCTTTTCTTTTTGCTGTGCTGCTACAGCTGGAGTCTGCTGCCACGCTTAATGTTTTATTCTCTGACACAAAGGATGTTCAGCAGTCGCTATAGCTTTCCCCCCTTCAATGTCTCCCTCTTTTCTCTTTGTCTCTTTCTCACATGTGCTCTCTGTGTACGGTTTTGATTTGCTTTGTTGCTCGGAGCGATATATCTCTGGAGGTGAAGTTGGTACTGAATCAAACAGGTCTAGGGTTTGTCTGGCTTGTTCCCTAAGGAGGTGGTGGTGGGGTTGCTCTCAAAGACTCCCTCTGGCACTGCGCCAAAGAACAATCAGCAGCAAGCCATAAATATGACCAGTATTTCCAGTATTTAAAGGCAAATAAAAGACTACCTAGACTGCTTGTATGGGCACTGTATGTGGGAGGGGGTCGATCCACCCCCCTTGTGTGTGTGCGCGTGTTGTATCTCTATGTTTGAGTCTTGAGAGTAATTGGTGTCTGGAGTGAGCTGTCCTGCAGTAGGTACTGCTTGTCCTGGTCAAGACGTTGTCTTTGAACCTTAAGCCCGTTGCTGTGTTTCACCTGGAGCACATCATTAAGAACAGGACTTGTGGCCAGGCCAGAGCTCTGTGTAAACCAAGATTACATTTATGGCGGGTTTTTACAATACTGTCTGGATGCCCATCAACATTATCTATGAGCATGAATGGTTCAATGAAAACTGTCTGGGAAAAAAAGTAATTTGAGTACATTTGGTAACTGGTACCTTTAATATATACAGTAGGGATTCTGTAAGTGCTAGGCAAAGGCAGTAGTGACTTAACCTGCCCTAAAAGCAATCAAATTAGATTTTTTCCAGTAGTTAATTAAATTAATTTAATCCATTTAAATTCATATGTAACTGTATGACCTCTGCAAGGAATGTAATAAAAATCCAATTTAGAATAATTCAAAGTTATTAAGCCTTTCAATAATTCAGTTGATCATGAGACTGTAAAGAGTTATCAACAATGTGTGAGACCTTCTGGATTTAATCATTTCTCAATGACTTCTCTCACTTATGATCTGACGATCAAAATGATGCCGATAGGTCGAGCTTTCAACACATCCAAAACTCTCAGTAACTTTATCTGATGTATGAGCTTCGTGCTCTTATATGTATTGAGTTTCCCATATACGCAGCAAGTGCAGATACGGCAATAACAAGCCATAATTCCGAGTCCTGCTTCTTCTACGCAGAGGATCAGTTCCTCTCTCTCACATACACCCACTCACATACCCAAGTGCGTGCACTACTTGGGCTAACCTGACTGCTGGATTTCCTGCAAATGTGGCCATATTTGCCTCCTTGGCGTTAACAACCCCGTCTGCATGCGCCCGTGTCATGTTTCAAGGTGAGGGATGGTCAGAGGCCCTGTGGACTGGGACTGGGCCCTGACAAAGAAGGCTTGTGCCTGTGCAGGCTCTGAGTACCATCAACTGCCACCTGAGCGTCTCAGACACGTGTTTGCCTCCTCTACCACTGTACCCTCCTTTACAAACCAACCACCCTGAAGCTGAATGGCCCTACACCAATATCTTGTATAACCTCCTCTCCTTATTTCCTTTTCTTTATCCAGTGCTTTCCACTCTAATTCACTTGGTCTTAATTTTTTAAGGGGTCCTCATACTCCAGGTTCTGTCTTTCTCTTTATGTGCAGTTAAACCCATTCATTACTTTTTAAAACCATTTTGTGAGTTTAATGATCTCTACACGTGCTCCCCCCTGTCTGCTTTTCCTACTAATATACACTAAAGTCTTTGTGTCTTTGGGGAAACTGCTCAGAAAGAGCTCTGTAATATACACACATCCTGCTGCACGAGGCAGCGATTTCCAAACTCTCTGTATCATCAGGAATAACAGAGGATTATACTGGATCTATACTTTGATTTTAAGAAAAAAGACATTGAATATACATGTGGAGACAAAAAGGAAGAGTTTCCTTATTTCATAGTTTTGCAAATGAGACACTGCATAAACAAAATGTAATAGATAAAAAAACAACACCACGGTTACATTAAAAGAATAGTTTGATATTTTGAGAAATAAAGAATTTTACTTTCTCTCCTAGAATTGGATGAGAGGATTGATATGACTCATGGCGGAATGTTAAGTGTGGAGCAAGAGCCATGGGGGATTATCCTAGCTGCTAGCATAAAGACTGGAAGCAGAGGGAAACAGCTAACTTGGCAATGTCCAAAGAGCCATTTTTACATTTCTGCTTGTGTACAAATGAATCAAATAAGACAGAGTAGGTGTTAGCTTTAAATGTGCCTGTTAGCATATTTTTGAACTCTGGAGGGAGCTAGGGTTAATGTTTCTCTCTGTTTTCTGTCTGTGTGCTAAGCTGGGCTAACTGCCTCCCTGTTCTCAGCAAGAGAGGGAATAAGCACATTTCCCAACATCTCAAACAATATCTTAAAAAAGAAACAGTCATAGAAAACATTATTTCAAACCCTTACATAAAGAATGACAAAAAACAGAAGACACATATTCATGAAAATATGTGAACAATATGATGGTAAACTGTTTTTTTGTGTGGTAAAATGTATCAGTCAGTTAATGTTGTTTAAAAAAGCAGCGAGTGAAAGGATCTCTGCAGTGCAAGAAATGTTTTAAAGTGCGTCATGTCCACTAAAGTCTCTTTTATCTTCAAGTCTGAATGTTTGAAAAGAAGGCAGTAGGTCAAGTTTCTTATCACAGAGTATCTGTTTGGATTTGCTGAATGCTTCTTTTTTTAATTCAGAGGAGAATTATAAGGCCGATATTTCTTAAAAGGCAAAAGAAAAAAAAAGGGCATCTGCCTTTTCTATTTGAAAGAACATTTGTGGTAGTCCTTTTGACCTTCGAGTAATGTTGTGTGTGTGTGTGTGTGTGTATGTGTTTGTCTGTGTGTGTGTGTGTGTGTGTGTGTTTGTGTGTGTGTGTGTGTGTGTGTGTGTGTGTGTGTGTGTGTGTGTGTGTGTGTGTGTGTGTGTGTGTGTGTGTGTGCGCGCGCACGAACACAATTGCACCAGATCTTATGTTTCACCTGTCCCACTGGTCCAGTGGCCCTTAGTTATGACCAGGGGAATGAAAGACGTGCCGAGCAACTTCACTGTCACATAGTGTGATGATGCAGGACACTGAAACATTGTCAGTTTGATGGTAACAAGGTCTCTCTCCAAACCAGCTGATGAACTATGGCTTAAAGGTTAAATTGGTAGTGGCAAATATACACTAGATTCTCTGTTCAAGCATGAAATCATGCACTCATGACATTTTCAGATATCCTTAGCAAGGACATTTTTCATGGTGTATCTAAGAAAGACAAGAGGAAAGAGAAAAATGCCGATGAGAGGATAAAAATAAGCCAGTGTTGAGTGAGTTATTATTCTTGATATCAAGATACTGAGCATACCTATTCGCTCGCTGCGCTCCATGCTGTGTCATGGCTCAACAAAGGTTAAGACTCAAGGAATCATCAGCCAACATTCAAGTGTGTTTGTGGGCATGTTCATCTGTGATCTGCCTGCTTGTTTGCGCACATGCATGCAGGGGGTAGTTTGTACTTTATTGCTGGCATTGAAAAGACAAACAGAGAGTAATGAGAGAAAACAAGAGAAAAGGAGAGCGAGAGGGGGAATGCGAAAGTGAAGTGAGAGTCAGGCTTGTCTATTACTTCTAGAGCAGCTGGAGTTTTTGGCAGGATGCTGTATTAAAGCTCCCTTTCTCTGAGGTTCTGTACACCCAGACTTTGCAGTCTCCTTGGTTTCAACTCCATTAGGTGACAATGGATCCTTTCGGAGAGTCAGTGCCTTGGCCTAGCAGTCCTCTAGACTGTATAAAGACACCCATGACTGTTCCCTCTGCATACTAATGATTGCACCTCAGATTCATGTCAGCCCCCTTTTCAGCTCACTGATGGTAAGCTGTGCTGTCTTTGATCTCTCTGGGCAGGTTTGCAAGGCCAGGACTGTTGTCTTGTTTCTTACCCCTTTACTTTCAGGGACACTGTGCCATGTGGCAGCATGTGTTGAGGTTCTTTCAGGGTAGTGTGTGTGTGTATGTGTGAAAGAGAGGGAGAGAGAGACAAACAAAGAAATGAAACTGCCTTCCAAAACAAGTGCCGGCACTAACTCTTGTTGCCCAGCTGCCACTAACAGCAACGATTTCAACTTCCTGCTGCTGCTAGTGCTCTGTTTACTCATAGCAGCCAGTGGAAATGTGGAAGGAGTTTTTTGGGTTTTTTTGTCGTATCTACTCTTTTAGAAGGTAGTTATCTCCACAACAAGGAGATAAACATGGTCACAAAATTACAAATAACAATTTGGCAACTTTCTTAATGTTTGGGGTGTTTTACTCATCAAGTATCTGCAGTTCGAATGTAAGTATCTGTAGAGGGGATTACTGCAACATACAAGACGTTTCTATTAAGCAAAATCAATATGTATATTTTTTAATCATATCAGTACTTCCTTATTTGCATGCTGCAATAAAAGAGTCAAGCTCAGGTTGCAGCCTTAGAAATCTGTCCTTTTGGTTGCTAAACAGTGCACTTCCTTCTTTACTGGGTCTAACTGAACAATTTTTCAGTTATTACTGTGTATATCATGGGATTACTATGTGAGCACATGCTCGAGGCAATGACAATGTACAATATAATGTAATCCACTACAACAACAACAACAACACAAACCACTGCAAAAAAAAACACCATAGATTTTATTTTATTCTTCTGAAATGTAGTATTGATTGTATTAGATTACATTAGACTGTATGTTGTTAAGTAGTAGGAACAGCAGGTTTTACAGGTTCGCGCTAACTACAAAAATGTTTCTTTTTAATGCAGCTAAAAAAGAAAAAAAAAACATTTTAAAGTGTATTTTAGTGTCCCAGCAGGATTTCTTCTTTTAACTTTAGTCTTCCAGTTAGTGGAAGCTGTTAACTGAAATAACATGATAGTAACTTTATTTGTTCAAAACCTGTCTACTAGTTATGACTGCAAGTGAGATTTTTGTTTACCAATTTTCTATGTAAGTTGGAGGACTTGACAGTTGAGTGCAGTAAGCTGCAGCGATCACAAAGAGATTAGATATCATGTGTGATCTTCCTGCACAAGACTGATGTTGCTGCTGAGTGACTTAGACATCTTTCACAACTGCATCCATTGCCATGGTAGTACATGTAAACAGGCAGCAAACAGATTTCAATAAATCTTCATAAGACGTGTGGTGTTTGAGGTGGTAAAGGATCCTCCTTTTTTTTCCGGTACAGGATATTAAAACCCACATGCACTATGCAGTTCACTGTGCTGATGTTTTTTATTTTGTGAGTATGAGTCTTGCTGCACAAAATGTTGTCGCCTGCCTCTCTTCAGCACTTCAGTCAAAAGTATTTATTAAGCATCAACAGAACTGACCTATCAGCTTCCTGATCAAATTTTCAGTGTACATGTTGATAATGAATTTAATGCCTTCTACTATTTCCCCACAAAAACTATATTGCAACCTCTAGATTGTTATTTCAATAATGACAATATGCTTTCAAAATAGGTTTCAATAAACTTCCACAGAAATTCTCTTACACTAAACTTTTTTAGTGTATATAAAAATCTAATTGTTGCCCGTTCGAACCATGAATTTTTTTTGTGTGGTGAGTGCATGTGTGTTGCTATTTGAATGAAGTGATCTACATGTGCACACATACTGCTGTCAGCTCGGCTACTCATTTGCGTGTTTCATTTCATTAAGGCAAACTCATTTCCCTGAAGTTTCTCCTTTAGTGAGGCAATCTATGGCACAGAGGATAACACTACACACACTGTGCAATAGTGACTAGATTTCATTGTACAACCTTTCACTGATCTATAGCTTTAAAAATATGATTTGTACAAAACACAGGTTTTGAGAATTACTGGCAAACACCTAAACACACATAAATCTGTAGGCTCCTGTTGTAGAGATAGCATTGACTATTGAATGCTTTCACGAAGAAGAAGGAAAGTTTGGGCACCAAATTTGAATACGGTATATTTTCTGAAAACTTCCTTAAACAAACTAAGACTAAGTTATACTAGAGGAGGATCTAAACAGACAAAGGGATTTTTCACAGCCTGGCAACCCAATTGTTGCACTTAATGGTTTATTACTGATCTATTAAGCATTCCAAAATGATTTATACACATCAATAAAGCCAATTGGTACAACTTAAAACTTCTTTATAAAATATGCCTTATTCGAAAAAGGGGTATTAAAGTTTTTCCAGTAAACAATGCTTTGTTAGCTTCTTACACCTAGTAATCTGTGTGCAGTGAATGTTTCCAGCCATAAAATGCCAGTCAGTGCACATTTTCTCAGCATTATATGTGGGTTAAACCTCTGCCTTTCTGAAGAAGAGGTCAGTGAGTGCAGTGAAAAGTGTACTGTATCTTTGTGATATATACACTTGTTTGCACAATTTGTTCACACAAAATACCAAAATGAATATCTTAGCAAGGCCCGAGGGCCAAACACTGTAGATGAGTATGCTGCCTGTCTCATGATACGTCTCTCCCAGAAAGCATATCATCTCATGACTCGCACTTGAATGTTGACATGGACGACACCACAAATGCATAAGACATGCTCAAGATTTTACTTATTGTACATTATATGGCTGTGAAAGCATCCATGTGCACCATCACAATGTCTCATAGAAAGTAGTAACGGAAGCTTCTGAATGAAAGGTTTGGTAGTTGAATTGAGTGAAAAGCTGTGTTGTCCTGTGTTGAATGAATCCTCAGTTGTCTAATAGTCCACTGTGTATTAGATAAGACTAAATAATAATTCCCACTGTATAAGCCACAGCATCTGCATCCTTTCTGTGGTATATAGTCAAAAGAAACATTGGTATGCTCTGTTATTTGGACTTATTATTTCAAGTGCTACTGTAAAAAAAAAAAAAGCAATGACAGGTCCTATAACCTGCAGGCTACTCTCACCCCCATATACTTATGATGAATGATGATGAATCCCTGTAAAACACTTAACCTATTGTATATTTTTCTTTCATTCTCCTTCCCTATAGTGAATTCTCAGAGCTGCAGCTATGCCGGGGTATTTCTGGTTGAGGGAGAAAGCCGTCACTCCCTGAATTTTTCCATGGCTCACAAGGTGTGTGAGCAGCTAGAGAGCACTTTGGCAAGTCCAGAACAGGTCGAGGAGGCCTATGCTAAAAAAATGGAAACCTGCAGGTGAAACCACAAGACTTTGTCTAATAATTATTTGTATTAATTGTTGTGAACAACACTTTTTTTTAACTGAAGATTTAAAAAAAAATAATTTTAATGCATGTTATATAAAATGCACATTTTTAAGCTGCAAGATGAACCATTTAAGGAGCCCAGATTTTCGTGATTATGCCATTGATCTTCCTTATTTGTGAAAGGTCACAGAAAATGACTAACTAAATCCCACAATTGAACTTCAGCTATTTGGTCACCATCATTACACCTCGTCCAGAGATGTAAAACCAAAAAAGGAGGACGTGGCTCTTTTGGTTTACAAGATGGATACGCCACATTTGTCATGTGGCAGAATTAGAGCAAACTTCCAATAAAGGAACCACCATCTGATTCCTCAACTGTGTTTGTCCCTACTTCTCTGAGCAATGTGAATTAGTTCAGTTGTTAGTATGATGTAATGTGTTAGAGCATGGCTATGTGCAGACATACTGCCTTCTGTATCAACAAATGTCTTCAGATTGTGTCAAAATACAACCAATAAGCCCCAACATTAAAACCAGTTACCGGTTTTTCATGTAGAGGCTGATCAGTGTATGTCTATTCAATAATAACGTTGTTGTGTCCATTCAGGCACGGCTGGATCATTAATGGGAGCACTGCCATCCTCAGACACACGAACCATGAAAACTGTGCAAAGAACATGACTGGGTTAATTGTTCATTCACGTGTAAGAACTGATGAACTCTTTGATGCCTACTGCTATAATAACACAGGTGACTATAACCACAGGAAATAAACTGTTACGCTCCATCTGTGCACTTTGCTGCCGATAAACAAATTATTCAAGTGTCATGTGAATTTACAGTCTGCATCGCATAGACCTGTTATTTGCCTTTCCATTTTGGTAATGTCTACTTCCTGTTCCCCCCTGTTTCAGCTGGGCCTGATGTCAACTGTGAAAAAGCTGTCTTTGCACCAGGTCAGTACAATATGCCCATGAACCCTCAACTTATTTAGTACCCATTTGTCACCACATATATCCAAGGTTTAAGCACTAATATAAACCGATAACCAAAGCTCTCGGTATTTACAGTAAACTCAGTTGATAATGTATGTCAGGGAATTGATAGGAAAAGAAACTGAAATTAAAGCTCCTATTGCAGGATGCACCAACCCTCTGCATAATTATTTGAACAAAAACAGAATGAAACCACTTGTTAGTCAGTGATTTCATCTCTATAGTCAACACCAACATCCTCTCAGGTCTGAGCTATGCTACCTGAGGTTGAAATCAACTCTGGCTAGACAAAAAGACAGCTGGGTGAGATTACTTTTTACAACCACCTTGATTGCTAATGAACTTAATAAACCGCAAAACCAAGAGCGTTCAGGAGCAGTGGTAGGATTTTACATAGTATGATTGCAGGTTATTAGGCTGTGTATTATCTGACAAAGAAATACTGCAATTACAGAATAATGTATAATAATAATTTAAAAAAAATTTCTAACATGTTACAGCACATACTTGCGTAGGGATGTCTTACCTAATTGAAAACACAAATGACGCGGTGTAATAAAACGTATACTGCCAACAGTGATCTCAGAAAAAAGATACCCTATTAACCTATAAAAATTAATACTCATTTTAGGAAGCACAATAAAACCAAAACTTTTTAATGTTTAAAATCAAGAAAGAGGAGAGCTGATTTATGCACACATGTTTGTCAAGCAGGACTCATTTTGTACTGTTATTTATATAGCAGCTGCAGCATGCCTTTTTAAAAAAAATGGTTCTCTCTGATTGTATTGACCAGACATTTTTCAATAATTGAGTACCAACCATTTAATAAATATTATACTGTTACATTGTATGAGGAATGGCTCAGCATAAGACCGTGAGCAGCTCAGTTTTACTGAGAAAGTCTACTGTGCATGTTAATATGTGAATGTCTATTGTAATGTAGATATTATTGTAACATAAATGTTGGCATGATTATTCTACATGAAAAAGTGAAAATGAGTTGAAGTCCCAAATGAGAACATGATCATGCTTTATAACTCTATAAAATAATTTCTAAATACAATCTGCGACTTTGCTAAGAAAGGTCTAATGTTTTTCTTATGAGTCATGTCAAAATATATGTCATTGTAACCATATATGACCCTCTCTATTCTCCAATCAGCTGAGGGCTCACCACTGTTTCAGGCCCCAACAGCAGAGTCCACTCCAAACACACAACACCGGGGCGCTTCTGATAGGGATGATGGTCACCCCACACTAGCACCTGGGGAAGATGCTACTGGGGAAATGAATGAATTTAACCCATCAGGTATCACTATGCCCGCAGAAGTGAGTGCAGAGGATCAAAAGGCTTCAACACTGGATCCTGCAGACATAAACCCCTTTGGAGGGAGCAAGAACAGCAGTGTGGGTTCCAGTTTCACTCCTGGAGAGTTTGACCATCCCACTGGATCTGGGATGCTGCCACCCCTCTTGCACGAGGAAGGAATCTCTCCAACAGTCTCTGTTGGAGAGCCAGTGGAAACACAACATCCCTCCGAAAATGAGCAGCCCAGTGATAAACCGGGGCCTGTCGGAGATGTTGTCCCAACAGAGTGTAAGAAGAACACAAGCAAAAATCAACCAGTGCTCACAAGCTACAAATCAAAGCACAAGTAGAGTTGTGTTATGTGATTACAACTCAATTCGTTATGCAGGATTCTGGTGAAATAACAACACCCGACAATGTAATGCAATCCTGTACTATGTATGTACTATGTAAAAAACAAAAACAAAAAACACCTCAGTGGTACAAATTATATTCATGTTTTACTGGAGACTGTAAGTCTGATTTTTTTCTACAGTAACGTTTTGAGTACATTATATTTATCTGGTCTACCCTCTGTATTTTCAAAAATGTAATAACAGAAAATGGCGATGCTTGAGTTAATTTGTATTCAAAATGCATTTTCTTAATGAAGACACATCCCAACATTAGATGCAACAGGTTTTGGGAGGTCTGAAGTAACTTTAAGAACATAGGGTGCCCCCTTGTGTTAGCTTGAGCTGAATGAATTTGCTGCACAACAAGCCTCAGTGATATAGTTCATCCTGCTGTCCAAATCAAATCCATAAATCAATTTTTTACTACGTAGCTTGCAGTATCTGGTGCCACAAAGAGATGAAAATGCATTAATGATTTAAGGCATGAAAAAACGTCCTCTGTGTTAAAGACACAAATATATTTGATTTAGATTTATGTTTTTTAAACATGCTTATACTTTTAATATGTCAGTAAATAACCTGTATCTGAAACTAAATGTTTACCTTTTGTTTTATTGATATGCAGCATTGCAACAACCTAATGACAAAGGACGGATCTCTCTCCCAGTTGAGCCTGGATCTGATCAAACGGAGAGCTCTTCCAGTGAGCAGCCATATTACTTCACATATACCTCCTACACCCTGAAATCCATAGTGACTCCAGTCAAATAAGACCATGTTTGGAAAAGCACATTTCTCTTTGGATCCATTCTTTGTTGATTGTGATTTTCTCACTCACTCGACTTTAATACTGTCGACCTGTTTGTTGCTTATTATTTCCCCCTCCAGACTGGCTGGTAATCTTTGGAGTGACTGTGGCAGTAGCTGCTGTTCTTCTTGTATGTGCAGCTGTTGCCAGAAGAAAAAGGTATGACCTCACTTTTTTACTCGGACGTAAATACCTACCCTCCCTCTGATTTTGTGTCTCACTGTCTTACTATTGCACAGTAGGCAATAGTAAGAGTTCCAATTTTCACATATCTTGCTGCAGACCAAGGGTTTGCAAAAAATTAATAACAAATAAATGTGTCTGAATGTGCATTTGCAGCTTATGCGGCAAACGACAGACGCTGATGATCACCAAAGACAACGGCGAGGGGAACGGAGCAGCAGCATCGGCATCCAGCTCCCACGCCCAGGAGAGAGAGCAGGAGATGGTGACCCTCATGAACAAGGAGAAGATTCAGGAGAACGGCAAGACAGAGGAGTTCACCGTCATCACGCTAGAGGAATCGGCAGATAAAGAACAGGTGGCGTGAGAGAGGAGTGTAGAGTATAGGTGAGGGCAGCAGGGACAGAGTTAGGAGATGGTCGAGAGAGTAGACAGGCGGGGGTTGGGGCTCCATAACACTGGGGTTGTAAACTGCTTTGTTCGTCAGCAATGAATGGACGCTGACTAATGGTCTATGTATGTGTTATTTAGAAAGACTGTCTAACTGAAGTGTTTGACTGGGTCTCAGTGGGACCAGGTCTTTCAAACCAATATGTGCAGCATTTTGTTTGTCTGTTATGCCAGGTTAGTTAGGACTGAATGGCAGTCAAAGAGCGTCAGGCATGGTGGGATATCATGCACTGGTGCATAGCAGGGTGTGTGAGTGTGTTTTGTGCCAGTTCTTTGTGTTTGTGAGGTTGTATGCTTTGTTGATGATGGGGCTGGCATGGGTCTGAAAGGGAGGGGGGGCGGTGAGGGTGTAATTTGTGACGAACATTGATCACAGATTATGCTCGTTTTAATAAAATCGGTAAATCCTAAAATGTAGGGCCTAAATAGGAAATAATAAATCAATGATAAAAACTGGGCTATTTTATTTGAGATACTGCAGATAGAAAAAAGAATTTTAAAAATACACCTTCCACGTGTTTCATTTTATTGTATTTGTTTGCTTATTGTTGTAACCTTGTGTATAGTTCAGACATTGCCTGTGGACTGGAATTGGGTTTTTCCATTTTCAAGCAAACTGGGGATGTTACTACCTTAATTTATGCAGCTTTGAGTCCCTTTTTTCTTGGTCTCTGTATATAAAGCATATGTTTTGGACTTGCCTTAGCCATAGCTGCCGGTGCTTTTTTTTCTGTTTTCGCTTTTTTTCTTTTTGGCCGGACAGGGGTTTGGATCCCTTTTAAATAAAGGAATGTGTCAATTTTGAGAGTTATTTAATTAGAAACAGAACCTCTAAGGTAAACAATTATGAATGGATTTTGCAATAGTCAAAGTGGAGTGAATACTGTAAGAATCAGCTTGATGTATACCATCCAAATCTGTGCACTTTGTGCACCACTGAAGTTAGCAAGTGCTGTAAACACATGGCAATGTATAGGTTTCCTCATAAGAAAGAGGCTGTTACAACATTGTTTGTATGCTACCGATTGTGGGGCGGGGTGAATGAAGCTTGCCCAGGCGCTCAAACATGTAAAAAAAAAAATGCTGCAGTTTTTTCTACTGATCTTCTCATTGGTGAAATATATCATACATTGTGTCATATCAATATTATTAGCTAATTTTTTCTGTTTTTCCACTATAAAGCTGAATTATATACAGCAATTGTATTCAGATTTTTGTTTCTGATTTGTTCCACTGTTTCTCCTGCTTTTGCTCTGATATAATTAATTTTGAGGGGAAGTAGCAATTGTACTAGTGTAGGCAGGTTTTATGACAAATTAACAAAAGATGTCAGTGGAAAGATTTGTAAAGTCATGGCTGAAATAAATGTGTATAGAAGGAGATGTGCTGGAATTTGGTGTTCACTTATTGACTTATTACTCGGTATGTGTGAAGACAAACAGGAGCGAGTGAATGGCATGACAGGGGATGCGAGTTGTTACTCTGCCCTCACATAAGAGGAAGTGAGGTTTCCATGGCACCGGGGTCCTGATACGAGAACATGTTGACACAGGAAACAAAGAATCAATCGAGGAGAGCCATTTGAAAGACAGAGATGGCATCTTTCCATAAAGTGTTAAACTGCATGCAGTATAGTTTAATATTCTTCATTGACAAAAGAGCATAATAACCGCTTATTTAACATGAATTAATTATACAGTACACTCAATCTTTAAAGCTGCTGCAATCAAAAATGACTTATATGTTCTGGATTTCAGTGTTGAGAAAAACATGCATTTTTAGTGTCACTTATCATTTTTGATACATCACTGTATTTTTCGTGAGCTTTTTAAACCTTTAAATGTTTTTTTTTCTTTATGTGATGCACAGAAGAGTAATGGGTTTATATCAACAAGCAGAGAACACAGCTTTTTGTGTGTTTTTTTAAAAAATTTTTGTGATTAAGCCAGTATTTTCATTCATTTTCATATTTTCACTTCGATATAACATGTTTTCCAAGCAAAAGTGTACTGTTTTTAGCCTGTTAGTAGCTAAAATGCTACTTGACAAGTGCATTTTTGTTCAAGTATTAACTTCTGAACACGTGTGTTTAGAAGATAGTACTGCTGTTGCCAAATTGTCCATAGTAGTGGTACATTGTCATACTAACTCTAGTTTACATTCATTTGGAGCATCTCTTCTACAATGTTCACATTTCTACTTTTATACTCAATATGCCAATTTTAAAATTTAAAATTTAACATCTCAAAGAACTATGTTGTTTCGACTGTCAAAAGTCATAATCACACCAACAGACACGAAAAATGTATTTTTGTGCATGTGCATGTGTGACGGTTATGTGACAAGATGTAAAAATTCAAAGAGCACCCCAAATTTAGTTATGAATCAACATTTATTAGTTATATTTGTATATGTACACCAAAGGTACAACACTTGATATGTAGAAACAGATTTTTTATGTATACCATAGACCGAGGAAAGAATTCATGTATTTTTTTGTCTTTTTTTCTCGATAGTGTATCTCCCCAAACATACGCTCTGCCTTTACATCAGAATTACAACAGCTTTACAAAGAGGGAAGGCCCAGAAAGGTAAGTTCAGGAAAGCACGTTGTAGGCAGGAGTGAGACAGGTTATCAGCTCTATTCAGGAGTTTCTTCAAAAAGACATATTTCAGGAGAAAAGGACAAGTTTGAAGATATGCTGGCCCTTTGTGGAAATTCTCTGTCAATCAATATCCATGTAATCAGTACCATTTAGCTCAGCAAGTTCCAGGTGTTTGTGCGTGCATATAGTTTCTGCGTAGACAGCAAACAAAAGGCAAGTGGAGTAAAGGCAGTTTACGGAGTGGGATTTCTATCAACCTCCATGATGCTGACGGTACAACAGAGTCTTATTAGGTAACATGTGTGAAGATGTGGCATGTAGAAAGGCTAACATAGAATCTAAAAGATCTAGATATCCATGTCTTGCAGCTTTAAATGCACATGCACAGGGTAAACAAAGATGCCTGAGACTAAAGCCAGTTTTCTCCATTGAAAAGACAAAATGGTTCAGATGAGTCACCTGAGGAATGTTGCTCTATACTGTTACAGGTATCTGAATACATCGGATGTTTGTTCTTTCACTCAAATCAACTACTCGGTTGTGCTTGATTCCTCACACTATTCTACACCCAGGGCAATTTGACCTTGTTCCTTTATCTGTCTCTCTTTTCAGCAGCCTTTATCACAGTAATTCCCACCAAAATAACGGATGTTGGCCCCCTTTGTCAAAGCAGAAGCTTCACCTCGCTCTCTCTCGCTCTCTTTCTCTCTCTCATTCTCACTCTCCTCTTTTTTTCTTCGTCATGCAAACAGTGTTTGCTTCAGGATCACTGTAATTTCCGGAATATTCTGCATTGCCACTGAGCAGAACAATTATATATTTATTTATGTACAATGAAAATGAATGCACACTGCTTATATCTTCATGGAACAAACATTCAAAACGCTTACATTAGATACAAAAAAAAGATATTTATATATTGGTGTGTGACAGGTAAGTAAAACAACTACTCAACAGCTATTAGAGAATAAAAAAACAAGCAATTTATTACACGATTTCCTCTCTATACATTTTGTCTAATCTAATTTTACTCAGGACATAGATAATATTTTTTTCTAGGGAATTACATTAAAAATGTCACAGCAATGAAACTATATCCCTACATACCATTTCAACGCCCCCCAAAAGAAAACAAAAAGAAAGAAAGAAAAAAAACACCTGTTACCTACAATATATACACAAAGTGCAAGGAGGCACTTCAAAATATCATGCTTTTAAGATAGTGGTGCAAAAAATAATTATTTTATTTTATTCATGCTTCTAAAACCGTGAGTTTGACCATAATAGTGGTCAAAAACTCAATCCCCATCGGCGACACTATGGTCTGCATTGTCTCCTTACTGGAGAGTTTTTTGTTTTTTGTTTTTGTTTTTTTCTTTTTTGTTTTTTTTTTTTTTCCTGAAGATCACAAGGTCAAAAGATCAGGCTCCAAGGCCCTGTTAGGGTGTCTGTGCTGTGCACTGCAGCTCACTGATTACAATTCTAAATGTAGTGACCCTCAGGGTTTTAGAGTGTTTGCTCGTGTGTTTACATGTGTGCACTTGAAAAAAAAAAAAGAAAAAAAAAAGTGAATTTGTGTGTGTGAGTGTACGTGCATGCTTTTTTTGTGTGTGTACGGTATCCATCAGTCTGTGCAGTGTGTACAGCAGAACACCAGGTGTGCACTGTGGTGTTTCAAAGCACACGTCTGTCAGCCAAGCTTCAAAAAAAAGCAAAGTGAAAGACGTCTTCCTTCTGAGTGTGTGTCTCAGGAACTGAAGGACAGAGTGCTGCGCTAAGTGTTTTGTTAAGTTTCCTAGTGTTACTTTAACTGGCGTGTGTCGTTGGCAAGTGAACATCTTCAAGGCAAGGTTGTCATTAAGCACAAACGGAACGAAACAAGAAAGCAGAGAAGGACACAGCGCTGATAAAGAGGTCAAATCCACACCCACATCACAGAGGTCTCGCCTCTCGCTCACACAGGCTAAAAAAGATTAACAGCCAGTAGTCCGGCTTTGTTTGTCGGTTTGCAGTTTTTTAAGCCATTTGGTTGTACGAGAGGAATATATTTTTATTACCTGATAGTTGGCAGCATCCTGGCGTTATGCGTGTTACTGTATGTGAGAGTTTCCTTCTCGCCATTATGGACACACGGCCGCAGCATGTAGGGTTTGTAGAAACAGTCTTGAGCTCTGTTGGCTAAAAAATATTGTTTACCTTTTTAGGTCTGGCTAAACAAGAAGCTGGCAAGCCTCCCTGAAGAGTGTTACATCAATGATCTGTCTCTGTTTGTTCAGGCCAAGAATCCATCTGAAAGCCGAGTGCTGCGCTACTCCTTCCTCCGTTCCTGTTTTAAAAATTTTTTCTGATGGTCCACCTTGTGTACTCTGTCAGTGTTCAATAATAACCGTGTCTGTGCTTTCAGATAGCACACAGGTTGAGGAATAATTCAACCACTGGTTGTAGTCGGAAATATGTGTGTGTGCGTGCTGTATGTGCTGGGAAACTTCCCTTCCTGTCACGTTGTCGTGTTATACAATTGCTGTCTTTCAACAAAATCCTGTGCACTAAACTGTCACCATTTTCAAAGTCAAAGCTTTCCAGGGATGTGCTGTTAAAGAGGCGTTTTTTCTTGAGGTGAAAAGCTCAAGTAGTGAGCAAGTAAACATTTTAGGATCAAAACATTTTTCCCTGTAAAAGAGTAAACATACAAGCCTGAGTATCTTTTGCTCTCCCGTACAGTGTTTTTAAAATGATTTTTTAAACTTGGAATACGCTCGGTGTCATGGAATGATAATGTGCATGACTTCGATTATGCCACTGACTGATAATTGTCCTCATTGGCGTTTTGGTTTTATTTGTGCTCTGTCACTTTGTTTGTGCTCTATATAATCTCTTTTTGTCCTTCTAATTCTAATTTTTGTGCTACATTTTATTCGGATATGTCAATTATATATTATCGCCTGTTCTCGTAATAATCCCGCTGACGCTTAACTTTAATTTCACTGGCATTACGGAGTTATTTTTTGTAAAAAGGGAAATAACTGTACAAAGTTTCATATTCAGGGCAGTGATTTTCTTAGCTTTACGTTTTGAGGCTTCATCAGAACAAATGAAACCATCAGCTGTTGTGCAAGCCAGTGGATTAAATGGAGATCGATGTAAGAAAAGTGGAAAATGGAGGCAGTTCAAAGGCCTCTGTGAGTTGATTGATTCTCTGCCTGTTTGGTCCCTATAATTGACTTGGTCATGTTCTTAACCCCAGCCCCCCCCCCTCTCTCTCTCTCTCTTCTCTCTCTCTCTCTCTCTCCGTCTCTCTATCACACACGCAGACACACAAACCTCACTCAACAGGCGACTCAAAGAAAAAAAGTCCCTTTTCTTTACAGTAGACACAAAAAGGAAAAAAAAAAGGGGGATCCAAAAAAATGGGCTCCATGGTATTATTTGTGCTTTATAATTCCACGGTGACTGTGCTTGTAGGTTCTGAGGCTGAGCGTGGTTTTCTGGTTTGTTATTGCCTCCTACCCTTCCATCAGTTGACTGGACCTCAAGAATAATGGGTAATGCACTTCAAAGGCTCTGACAGTTAAGTGATGGGCTTACGATGAGAGACTGAGCTGAAAATGAAAAGCAGTGGCCTTCTGCACGCATGTGATGACGGTGGTACCGTCGGGGATGTAAAGCGAGGAAGTTCAGTACAAACATTACATTGGTTGCCATGATTAATGCTCTAACTCCCTCTCATCCTCTGGTATTAGAATAATGAATCACCTGTATGAAACTTGGAAGATGATCTCACTGCATCTCAGGTTATACAGCCACTCCTTCTCTCGTCTTATAATGTAGAACCAGGTTGTATTGCTGAGAATATTTGATCTAATTTCTTCTTTTTTCTCTACCTTCTCTCCCCAAGCCTTGAAGTATGTTGTGCAAGTATCTGCTATATAGGACACAATTGTGCTCTAACAGGTAAAGTATACCTCTGTTATCATTTCACGGTTAAGTGAATTAGTATTATATATCAGTCAGATAGACAGTTACAAAAACTTTTAAAGGGACTAATAATAAAAAAAAAACAACTAAACTACATAAAAAACAATTAGTAGTTCATGTATGTTCATGTGACTTTTTTTTCCATTCACTCTTTTTTATCACCAGGTAGGAAAGCTTGTGGAGCCCAGGAGCAGGGGATCTCTGTGCTGCCATTATTCATGTTTCCATGGTTCCTCCTCAACAAGCGTGCACTCCGCAGCAGAGCCGTTAGTGGCTGAGGTTACCTGCAAGCAGTCAGCAGTGAGATCTAAACAGTGGATCTAAGGCACAGATTTAAAAAAACCAAACAAAAAAACACTTCATCTCTTATAAAACTATGGATCAAAGAACTTATAACAACACTGTGTGATTTGATTTTCAGCTGCAGACAAGCAATCTGATTGGTCAGTCAGGTTTATACAACTTATAAAGCTTTCAAAGCATGGTTGGCCATGCTATGCCATCAAAAAAGCAACTTTACCAATCAATCCTGCTATATCCTGTTTTTTTTTAAAGCCATTTGTTGAGGTAAAGGTTTTAGATAATACATGACTGTAAACATTTTATTCCTGTAAAGCCAGAATACCATTTATGACATTCTTTTCTGTAATTTTGGGTGTTGTAATGATGTTATTTGGCAATTAAAACACAGCCTTAGGTGTCATAGCTATTTTGCAATATGCAAAAACTATGGAGGAATACTGAAACTCCTCTACGACCACTGATGATCATGCTTATGGTAGTCCTAGGAGAGTTTCCTTTACTGACCTGGGAACAGACCACACATTTACGATGACCAAAAACTCAAAAGGTAGTAAAAAAAAAAAAACAGACAAATGATTAAATTACAAATGCAAAATAGACTGATTACACAGAAAACAAGGTACAAACATTACAGAATGAATGCATTGTTATGTTTTTGCTACTTTTCAAGAACTCTAAAGTGGTATGCATCTTTGAAAATGGGGTTAGAAATGTGAGTCAATCTATTTACAGACAAACAGAAAAGAAAAAAGAAAAAAAATAGTCATGGTGAATACTGGAAATAGCAAGCCTTTGTGTCACATTTATATTTAACTGTCTGTTAATAAATGGAGACTCAGAAAGGAGGATGTAACTTTTTACTACGGACAGATTGCTTGTGTGACAGGTTGCCAGTGTTGCTAGGCAACATCTTTCACCCTTTAATAAATGAGTAGGCTCATCAGTAGACCTTTTCCGCTGGGCGTGTGTGTGTGTGTGTGTGTGTGTGTGTGTGTGTGTGTGTGTGTGTGTGTGTGTGTGTGTGTGTGTGTGTTTGTGTGTGTCAGGGAACAAGCACTCTGAATTCCCATATATTATTCTAAAAGCCTGAAATACATTCAAAGACGGGATTCAAAGTGCATTATGTTTTACATTATGGGAGCTACTTCACAGCTTTCGATTTTACAACAGTTTTCACAATGGGCAGAAATAGATGGTGTCAAAATGCAAGAACCCTGACTGGAAATGAGTCACTTACAGTGTGGTAGATGTGTGTATTTAGGGAAAAATATGAACTGCTAATTAGCTGTAACACCTTCCCTCTCTGCATTTTCAATCCTATAGCGAAGGGTGACCCCTTTGGAAATAAATCTGTTAAATAATTAAAATCAGCTACATTTTAAGATAAAGCAGAATGAACCACTCTGGACAATAAGCCGAATAAAAGGTAAATGAGAAAAGAAATGAGAAAAAAAGCTTACAGAAAAGAGAAAAACATTATTCTATCAAGATGTTTTTTGGAAAATGGATCTAGTCTGAACTTTTGATAGATAGAAGAGCTGCTAAATAATTCCTCAGGGTCATAATGAGGATTATCTGGCGCTGCCTTTTGAGTTAGAGCCAGTCCCCAACAGGTTACACTCATCAGATTAGCTAACTGTCGACCAAGAACTGATTTATCCCTCATTTGCATGTCCTCAACTTGTCTTTGTTTAATTTTGGAAGCCTTTTGGTAAGAGCACTTTAAATTTTTAGACCTTCATTCAACACAAAAGCTGCTATTTCAGAAAAACATAAAAAAATACATACATACACATGCATCTGTTGTTCTCTTGCTTCACTACTGTCATAAAATAACAGTGGGTGTATTTACATTATTATATACAAAGATGCAATAAATAAAACAAAGAGAGTCAAGCAAAGGTGCAGGGTGAGCATGCAACAACAGACGGGGTTATATACAAGTCTCTATGTCCGTAAGTGTTAATTGTACCTTGCATTCATCTACTACGACAGAATTGTTAGCAGTGGTGCTAGTGGTTGTGGTAGCAGTAGCGGTTAAGACGCACTGGTTGGAATTGTTTTCGTGGTGGTTCTTCATGTCGTCATAATAAGACTGGGTCTTCGTCATCATTTCAATGTCATCAGATTTAGCCATGTGCGCATCCAGCTCTTCAAGCTCTGCCTTGGACATATGGTAGACAATGCCTGCACCGTAGGAGTCACCCACCACGTTCACTGAGGTCCTGAAACGATCCCTGAAGAGAGAGACACCAGGAAAGGAAGATGGTTTGGCATGCCTAATAAATGAGGGAAATACTTGGAGGGGATTTTCAGAAGCAGCGAAAACAAAAACCTATCAATGTGTAACCACAATATACATATTTGTGTTGTCAAACTCACAGCAACCAGTCGACGGCAACCAGCAGACTGATGTCTTGGGTTGGCAGGCCTACAGCGGTCAGGATCAGCAGCATAGTCACCAGGCCAGCACTGGGAATACTGGCTGCTCCAACACTGGCCAGGGTGGCTGTCAGACTGGATGAAGACACAGCAAAGCAGCGCTCGATCAAATTTTCCAAAACCCACTACACCTAGCCACGTCCTCCACATCCCTCTTCTATACACTGAATCAACTCTTCAGACAACGGTGAATGTGAAACCGCTAAACCTCGTTGCTACAGATGAAGACATTCATTCTCTGTGGTGCTTGTGTAGAAGAGCAGCAGCTGAAGAGAACCAGAGTGGCTCCTTTGTCGCAAATGAAGAGAGGTTTAAATGAAGGAGATGGGATGTTTATTTTGAGGGTTCATGGATTGATATGCCATAAAAATGTCAGGCTGAAGGTCTTCCATCCTCGACTTCCTCTATTTACTTTCAAGTGTTTGGGAAAGTTAGCTAAAGATACTCAAGAAACAGCGAGTGGTTTGTATTTATATTCCTGCTTAGCATGACACATGGCACTGGCACATGTTGCTTCTTCCTGGTGGTTTGTTTGCTCCACTGTAAGTGTCCTCTCTAAAGTTGCAGCCCATTTAATCAACTGAGGCTTTTCTTTTCACTGTTAAACGCTTCTACACTGCTGCTGTGTTTGTCCCCATTTATTAAGGGCTAACAGTGTTTGCTGAACTGCATCCTCAAGGCTCCATTTAAACCCTCTTTAAATAGTGGGAATTACAATACTTAGTGTTATGACTAAGAATAGCTTTTCGGACTTTTGAGTGCTGTCAAATTAATCTATTACGGAAGACAGAGTCCATTTTAGAAGCCTCTTTTCATACACGGATGGCTGAAATATCATAGGAGGTCTAATTATTTCCTCACATTGACATTGAAATTCCATACAAAACTAATGTTCACGTCACACAGGCAGGAGACGACACCAAATCTTTCAACTTACATCTTACAATTTTAACAATAGTATTTTTTCCATTCAACGGTACAACTGATACAACTGATTGAATCTGACATGTTATTTTAAATACAGAGAAAAAACTATCATAAGTATTTCCTGACCTGACGGTGACAATCTGACCCGGGTCAAGGTGGATACCGTTCATTTGGGCAATGAAGATGGCAGCCACAGCCTCATACAGAGCAGTTCCATCCATGTTGATGGTGGCACCGACTGGGAGAACAAAACGAGTGACTCTCTTGTCAATACCCAAGTTTTCCTCCAGACAACGGAAGGTGACAGGCAGTGTACCAGCACTGGAGGGAAAAGCAGAGGAAGGTAGGTTATACATTGTATTAACTGAATAATTATTAAGAAGCCTCCATCTTTCCACCCATCCATCCTGATGCTGACCTGGACGCTGTCCCCAGGGCAGTGATCCAGGCCTGGAAGATACCCAGGAAGAAGGTGAAGGGGTTTTTCCTGACGATAACAAAGTAGATGCTGGGCAAGAAGATTGCTCCATGGATGATTAGGCCAATAATTACAGTCACCATGTACATTCCCAACTGCCTGGCCACCACCTCCAGATCCTTGATGGAAATGATCTTACCACAGATCAGACAAGCAATACCAAAGGGAGAGTACCTGATGAGATGAAAAATCTTTTGTTATTACTTTAAATTTAGTTTTAAATATAGAAGGCAAGAGTTTGTCAGGAAACTCTGACAAATTCTTCTTTAAATCACTGTCATCCCTTTAAATGTGTTGATGACTTGAGATATAACTTGGCATAAACAGTTATTTCTGACTAAAATGACTAAATGAGTTTCAAAATGAGTCAATGAGATTCTTAAGTGATACTAACCACATGATCATGATGACAAGTTTCATCACAATCTCGTTGAGGATATTGAAGAATTCAATCATGAGTCTGGCCTTCTCTCCCATCTTGCCCATGCAGATGCCAAATGCAATAAAGAAACCAATCAGACCTGTGACAGAAAATCAAAAATGTATTCTTAACTTTGATAACCAGTGTGGACAGGTGAGATGAATACAGCATGAAGAAATTGTTATTATGAGGTGAGACGTTTACATTTACAGCCAAAAACATCAGGTTGGTCCAGATGTTTGCTAC
Source organism: Xiphias gladius (assembly GCF_016859285.1). Lineage (NCBI taxonomy): Eukaryota > Metazoa > Chordata > Actinopteri > Istiophoriformes > Xiphiidae > Xiphias > Xiphias gladius. Next base: position 12,427,435 of record NC_053407.1, on the reverse strand, counting down.
TGTCAAATTGTGTAAATTAAATACTGAAAAATATTGTTTTTATTTTTAGTCATGATAATGAGGATGGCATTGTCATTTGGCGGGGCCAGTACTTTGGTCAAGACTGAAATAGCTCAGCAACTATTAGTTGTTATTTGACCTTCCCTTTCTCAACAAATATTGGATGGATTGCCATGATATTTGATAGAGACATTCATGTCCCCTTTTGGGAACTGTAACAACTTTCATGATTCCTTCACTTTTCATCTAGTTAAGTACTTGCCAAATTGATGACATTTGCGTTAGCATCAGCCGTACTTTGTGTTTAGCACTGATTAGCAAATGTTAGCCTGCAAAAACACTTAAAACAAAGATGGTGAACATGCTTAAAATGATTCCTGCTTAGCTTAAGCATATTATCAAAGTCATTGTGAACACGGTAACATGCTGTAAAGCCTCACACAGCTGCTAGTGTGGCTGCAGACTCTAAGTCTTGCTTAATGTTAATAGTCTTATTGTGAGTTTTTTTCACTTGGAACAAATGTCACACACCCAGAACATTCATGCCACTTTTGAACTGCAGGGACTTTTTGATGATGAACTGAGGCTCCTTGGTAATGTTCGCCACCAATCCCTCCATGGTGGTGGCATTGACGTCCTCCTCAATAACAACCTCCACCTTCTTTGTGACCGTCTGGATCTGAGGTTACAAAGGAAAATATATTGGTATATATTTATTGGTATATATACATATATATATATATATATATATATATATATATATATATATATATGAGTGATGAGCTTAATGACTGATACTGTGCCAGTTATGAGATTAAATGACACTCAACTGGCAATGATTGAGTTTGAATATGTGCTTCTTCAAAGACAGGAGAGTGGGTGCTACATGTCCTATTGCTACGCTATTCTTTATGACCAAAATGAATGAATTAGAATTCCTCTGTTGATAAATCCTCTGCGACTCCAAGGACACCAGTTTGTAGAAGCCTACCAATTTCCAGACATTTGAGCTTATCTTCTTCTTAAACTTGATGTTTTGCTACAAATTATGATTCCATATTAAGTGATGCCAAATTCTTCATATTTGCTTTGACATCAACCTTGGGTATTAAGCTGGGTATATCTTCTTGTTATTTTTCTCCACTACCTGTTGGAAACAAGCCTGCACCAGGTTCTCTGGGAACAGGTTCCTTATCAGATCAAAGAAGGCATCCAAGCTGGACACATCATCATTTTTCTCGCCCTCGCCCAGATTCTCCTTCAGTTTGGGGTTGCCAGGGTGGATGACTAACACCAGGATGACTCCCAGGATAGCAGCAATAACAGTGGTGGTCATGTAGTAGATCATAGCTCTGGTGCCCAGGCGACCGCTAGATTTGGCGTCCAAACCGGCCAGACCTGCAGCCAAAACAAGCAAGATCATGTTTACTTGGTAATTACTTGGTCTTATTGAATGGAAATGTTGACTCAATACTGTGGGGCATGAAGGCTGAATGCAAAGACCATTAGGGGATTGCATAATGGTGTTTGATCATGTGCATGAATCTTAGCATGATGAAATAAATGAAATACTGTCAATTATATTTTCATAATCTGGATTACAGTAATTACTTTTTCCTCATGTTTACTTTTGAGCAGTATTACAGCACTGAAAGTTGCAGATGAAGAATTTAGATTTTTTTTTTACCGTCCTAATCAAACTCAACTGTTCAGAAGCTACTAACTTGTACTATCAATTGTGTAAAGATAAAATGCACACCACTTTTAGACACACCACTAAAATATCTAATATTCTTGTAATAATGTAATGTATTTTCCACAAGTGATCAGTCACACTGCACCTGTGATTAAACTGGAGATGATAAGTGGCAGGATCAACATCTTCAGCATCCTCATCAGTATATCTCCAGGAAAAGCGATCACCATGACAATATCCGGGTGGATGGGGGCCGCAACACGAAGCAACATCCCTGCTACAGCTCCCAAGATCACACCTGAAGTGCAAGGAGAAGCTTGAGTGAGTGAAACTGCAAGAGTGTATACTAGCAAAGTAGAAAAGAATCAGGAATGAATTCAGGTTGAGTAGTCAGAGAAAAGTGTAACAGATTTGAATAAAACATTTTTAAAAAAGTGACATTTTTTCTGGAGTATTCACTGCTACTGAGAAGAGTTTAGCTATAATCGATGAAATTATAAATGAGCAACAATTTTCTACCTTGAAAATGCCATAATAACTGCCTTATCAATTCAGTTGTTTGGAGCTGTACAAGAAGCTGTCTGCAGCATGGCTACAGAGGACAATGGGTTGAGGAGAGAAAATTGAAACCTGCTCCTCCTCATTGAGGATTAAGATCAGATCTCTTGGAAGAGGTGGGAAGGAGGCAACATGTTAGATTCCCCGGTGAACCATCTGTAATCTCTGCAAACCCAAAATGTTTTTGAGGATTTTTCTCACTTTGTGGCAGGGAAGGAAAAAAAGCATTCAGTAAAGGGGGAAAAGAGAGGTATGTGACCCCAATCTCAGGCTCACGTTTTGCCTAACTGGGATATTTCTGCTATCTAATGGGTTCCTCTACCCTACCTATCCCCTGTCTTCCATTCACTCTCTAGAAGCCTGAAAAATGTGAAAGTTCAGCCCCTCTCTAACAATGCCACTGCTGAACCGTGACATATGTCTCTTCCAACCAACAGTTATTTTCCTACCATGAGCTGTTTGTGCCTAGAGAGCAAAGATGACCCCTGTGTGCTCTAACCCCCTACAATCTTGCCAACTAGGCCTGGTAGTTGGCCTGATACAGCCCCCCAGGGCTGCACTTCCTCTACTACCACACCACTGCCAAAAATCACACATTGTTTAATAACACACACTGGAATCAAAAGCCCTCCAGCTTTCTTTAAAATAATAATTAAAAAAAATTGTAAGCTGTCCTCTGTGCTTCAATCTATCCTCCAGTCTAGCAGCATCCTGTGGATTCTGCGCACCCAATGGTTTTGGATGGCTCTCGATTTCCTGTGCCTTCTCTTTGGCCCGTTTGCTAGTTCCCATTCAGGCTCTTATCTGCCAAGTGACAGATGATCAATGATCATGTTGGCTCACTTGCTTTGCGAGAGTCCTGCCAAGTGGGGTGAGATGTACACATTACACATGCTCACACAAACACACATGCATGCAAGCAGAATACAGATAGATGGGGCCTCACATGTCTAAAGGAATATATATGCATCTATATAGCTAACAGGCTCACACAGCCTATGCTTATAAAATGATAAGATTGGGAAGGGACCACATAGCCATCACACACAACAAAGTAAGATTGATATTTCCTGGGCTGGTTAGACACAAACCTGATTTAAGGGCTATAACCAAAGATTGCATCAGTACTTTCATGCCCTTTCCTATTTTCATTAAATCTCCCCCTGTGGTGCAGTGAGCCACTGCTATAATCACGATATTTTTCATGCACCACCAGAGGCTGTTTGGGTGTCCAGTGCCAGAGAGAGCTTTTGATAGCAACAGGTGGCCCAGGGCTGGGGAAGGTCAGTACACCCAGTCATCTTACTGTCTGGTACACTGAACAAGGACAGATGGCATCTCCTCCTCATATTATGAGCAAGCTGCATAATCGAGCGCTGAGTTAACAGAACACTGAGCTCAGTGGTGGTGCCCATCTTCAGCATGCCTGCTTTGTGTTAGGTCCTTAAGGAAATTAGAAAGAAAGAAAAAAAAGGTAGAACAGAGATGAGGTGACTTACCGAGGACGGTGAGTGTGAGCAGAAGGTTCTTAAACATCTTGGAACAGATTTTGGCACATCTGGACTGAGGCCTGGCCTCAATGGGCTCCAGGTGACTCTCGTGCATCCTCACCTCCACTTGTTTAGGCATACTGTTGGCGCTGTGACAGACAAAAAAACCAAAAACAAAAACCTGAAAGGGCTACTTACCACATGCAAAACCATTAGGCTGAACCCCTTTAAAAACACACTCTTGCTCATACAGCCTTATTAATCAGTATACAACACATGGTCATGTTCTGTCATGTGTGTGTTCACTGTGAGAAAAAGCAATGCATTATGTTGACACTATAACAAAACCACAACACCGATCAGAATATTCAGGATGTGCACAGTGTCTCTGAAAACCATAGTTAAAAAGAAAATAGTGCATAATGAAAAATGTTAAGCATTCAAGTGTGTTGCCAAGCTGTCAGTCCAGCACTGTTCATAGTTACTATAGCATCCAACAGATGGAAGCTGACTACAAGCTGCTGCTTGTAAAATTACAGTCCTTTGGAGCAATACTTCAGAGACGTAGCATCTCTCATCTCTAAGAACTGATTCTGTATTTCTCTTTAGTACAGAAATTTGTTAGAGGCTTAGAGCAACGTAAAGACGTTTGCCCTTTATTTTGATAAAATAGCAAAAATCCTTTTTGAGAATTTTGGGAGAATTTACAAGCATGTACACATGATGTAATATGACTGATTGTAGTAACTTTCAGGACAGGTTTACTACGCATAAAGAAATTATACAGATCAACGATGTTATGAAGCAGCATTCTACAAAAAAGTGCTCTTATGTATACTACATTTGGATCCATAGAACAAACTGTGAAGAAGCAAGGAATCTTGAAAACGAATTTCAAACTCAACAAAATAAAGCGCACATTACAATTCAAAATGCTGTATCATGTAATGTGTATTTTTTTAATGATTACTATATGAGATGTAGAGAAACACTGACAAAATGCCAACTTGACAATTTGATGAATTATAGACTGACTCATTCCCTTATATATTCTGTCTCAGTTATGTTTGTGTGAGAGTACATTTAGAGTCACACAAAACCTCAAATACAAATTGTAGGAAGAGGGGGCTCAGTCACGCAGCCTAATTAATTGATTGAAAAATGGTTTCCCTTCACAGGCAGCACAGAGCAGTTTCGAGGTGTGAATGAGTTTGTTAGTGAGAGAAGAGCCAGCTGTGTTTGTCACATGCCAGTTAGGCAGGCGTTCAATAACTCTGTCAGAGAAAGCGACTGAGAATGAGAATGAAAAACAGGCGCTATAACTTTTTATTCACCGTCTCCTTAAGAAGTTGCAGGAACAATCTATCCAACTGCCTCCCTTTTTTTTCTATAAAGAAATAGAAATGTCCCATGTTGCTATTCATCTCTAATAAGCCCATGAAAATGTCTGCTGTGATGGATTACAAAGAAAAGCAAAGAAGAAATAATGTGACTCTGACCTTTTACCTCACCCCATGGGTTCATGGCCTAAAACTCACAAACAGAAGCCTCAATGGAGAAGCAAATTTTTTTGTCCTCATACCCTCCCCCAGTAGTCCACTATGAAGTCAGAACACTTCAAAGATATCAATCATGTTGGCTATGAAGTTTTGTTTTTTTTTCAAAGTTGAAACTTGATCGAAGGCAAGACAGGCAGCTCAAATCAATAGGCCCCATTTGGAGAACTTCCTTTCTTACCAAAGGCTCTTCGCTGTGTTATTGTTGTTGTGTAAATAGTCACTAATAATTCCACATGAGCACACACACACACACACACACACACACACACACACACACACACACACACACACACACACACACACACACACACAGACTCACACACACACACCTCCCCTGGCTTTGTGTATTGCTGCGTTTTAAGCTCGGCTATAGGGAGACCACCTGGTCAGCTTCCAGGCGCACAGATGGATCGGTCTCGTCTCATCTTATTAATTTCAAAGTGAAGTGTGAAATACAGAAAATACAGCAAACAGCTGGCAGACAGTAGCAACCATCACACTCTACCTCTGCGCTATTTCATACATCTGATAAAAGGTGGATGAATTATTCAAACCCCAGAAATAAAATCCTGAAAAATTAGCATCATCATGAAATCCCATTCCATGAGAGTGATGACTGCCGTTAATTGAATTTTCCCCTTTTCTCTCCCTTTCATTATTTTTAGCACTAAGAGAGAGAGGAAGCAGATGTTGGATGTCACTATTCTGTCATGATACTCTCATTAGCGCTTCTCTCACCAAGTCAGAGACAGATGAGAGAGTAGGCTGGTGTGAGCCAGAGATAGATGAATTTGAAAATGTATAGCAAAGGGTAATCAACAACAGAAAACTATCTTTTCATACCAGTAGTGAAAAAAATTGTTTTTAATGTTATACAATTTTATAGATGAAAAATTCTCCTTGCTGTACATAATTTTAACTTTAATGAACATGAACTTAGAATTAATTCTCTCTGCCTTAAAGAACAATTCAGAGATATTAAACTTTTTTTCAGCATCCAATGACTTAAATGGATTTGAGCTGCTTCTTTAAGAAACTGTGAATACAGAAAGTTTCACTGAGTTGTTAATAGCCACTCATAAAGGGAGTTTCTTTGACTATAATAGGATTTGACAAAAAAGTCCAGTAGAACCTCATAATTCAAAAGTTATGGCACACAAAGATGAAAACACACACACACACACACACACATACACAGACACGCGCAGAGTTTCTTCTCCTCAGTCTCTAATGGGATCATTTTATAAACCTGTTAATCTTGGCTGAGGGCTTAGTCAGATTAATTGCATTAGAGGACCGTGAAGCCATGAAGAATTAATGAAGGTCTTAATAAAACTACACCTGATGTCAAACTAGGTGACATACAATCTAAACTGAAAGATGTTAATATTCTCCAAAATTACAATTCCATGCTCACTTGTACACTACATAAATTCCCTCATATTTTCTGCGGATGCACATGAAACTCTTTACTTTGACATTAAAAAAAATTGATTGCATGAGTGTTACTGAATCATTAAGTGAAGGGAAGTGACTGAAGAGGAAAAGGAGTTAAAGTAGATTATGCCTAGAAGTGTAAATGGGATGCATAGTACTTACTTCATTTCTAGTGGAGCTGAGGTAAGTGCTATATACATTGACCAGGATCAAATCTCCAGCCTTTGGTATTTAAGAGTGAATCAGCACAAGTAACTGCTCCATCCAAAAAATGTTGCCAGATGTCAGCAGATAAGTTCCCAGGTACAGCTGGCAGCTGAAAACACCAAAGCTCTGCTGACAGCTAGAAGCTCTCAACTTTCCACCAGCTCGTCCAAAGCATCCAGAGAGGAGCGAGTCAACACAGCCCATACGAGAGACTCATTCACAGCCGCAGCAACCTGAAATGCCCCATCCTGATGTCTGCAAACCCCCCTCAGCCCCCACCCCCACACTCCACCACCATCACCAACACCCACAGCCAGCGACACACCAAGACACACACACACACACACACACACACACACACACACACACACACACACACACACACACACACACACACACACACCCATACACACACACACATCAAACACAAGTAGGAAAAAATAAATAACTTAAAAAGAAAAAGTGGAGGGAGGAGTTAATATCAGAGCTTAAGAGTCAAATCCCTCGTCGACCCTCCATTCCCTGGACACTGTAATCCCCCCAGAGAGCACACTGCCAGACTCATCCAGCTACATGGGAAGGCGAGGGGAAGGCCAGGCTTCTGGAGATGAACATGACGATGCCTACTAATGGCACAATATGGACAGTATTGCTTTGTAAGTAGCTCTTTTGCTGAGAAGAGAATAAACAACAAAGGAATGACAGATGGAAGATTTATCGTCCATAATGTTGCCGTTTGGGGGCTTTGAGGTCATTGTGATGGACAGCAGATGAGAGGTTAATGTTTACTGCTCTCTATAGTTAGACTATAACATATTATTATGTCACTCTTGAGCCACAGTGGTCCAAGAACATTAGGTATATTATGAGCTCTCTGCAAATGAATATGTCACACAAGACCATTCATCAGAATCATTACATTCAAAGATATAATAGATACAGAATATATAATGTACCCTTTGTTATCCAATAAATAATAATTTAAAAAGGGAAGACACAACAGTTTTGTCTTTTACAATATTGTCAAATAAGGTTCACACATTCAAGTCACACACTCTCCAACATATAGATTTACATATCGCCACTATTCAATGAAACTCCAAAGTCAAATGACCAACATGATTCATGTGAGGATGGTGTCACACTGATTTCCCTCTAGTCTCCCAGCAGCATGGGACTTCACATCATATTGAGCAGTATCACATTATTCTAATTAGGGAAATGTGTTGGAAAGCTATTTCCTCTTCAGACAAATGACCAACTGCACAACAAAAGCCAGAGGAATGCCATCTCTGTCGGTAAAGGTTGTGTCATGAGAAATCATTCATCCTAAATCCCTTGACATGTCATACTTATTCAAAGGGTTCTCTCAGGGAAAAGGGAGTTTTTTCGGGATCAGAGTGAAGGACTAGGACAGAGAAGAAGGGGTTACGGGGGGGAGTAAGAGGGACACTAGGGGAGAAGGGGGTACTGGGGTCACACCAGCACCTCTCAGCCAAAAGAGGGGCCTGTGAGGGGAAGGCTGAGGCAGCCATCCCTGCTCTTGGCTGGTACCATGTGAAGCTCTCTGCTTCCTCTCTCTTCCTTCTGAGGGGCTTTGTTTAACACGCAAACAGTGGCAATGGTCCCAACTCGCCTGGCCAAGCGCTGCATCCAAACTGGCAGGGGCGAGAAAAGAGGAGGAGGGGGCTCGAATGGGAGGGGGTATAAGGGTATAGCAAGAGGGGGGAGGGGGGTTGGTGGGCTGTGGCCATGTCCAGAATGCCAGTTCTTTCAGGCCACTGATGTCATGCCTGTGCCCACCGTGGGAGAGCAGCGGAGGGACCAAGGCACCCCTTTCTCTTTCGCCCTCCACAGTCTCTTTTTCCAGGATGAATGAATCTTTCAGAAGCGGCACCCATTGTGTCCCATAATCGACGGCGATTATCCCAATTTTATGCTGCCTTCCCAGTGCGAGGAGGTTCCCTGAGTGCTGGCATTGAGGACCACCGCAATGCAGCAAGGACCACAAGGGGTTGTCCTAGCAACACTCTGTGGCTTAGAGAGAAGGGGTTGAAGGGGAAAGAGGAAGCTCAGAGCCACACACACACACCCTGCACACAAATACATAGCCTGTACACACACTATCTAAGGATGGGATGCAGCTTGAAAGATTAGTAAACAGATGGACAACTTATATCTTTACCTCACCGAAGAAAATTCCATCTTCAAAGACAAAAAAAGGTTATGTAGCATTCAAATAGTATAAAAAACTTCACAGGACATTTGAAAGTAATGCTTCATAATTAATGAGTTACTATCACACACTTTTCACACACCCTTCAATGCCATGCTACCATCCATAACATGAGGTTACATAACAATTAAGAAGTTTGCATTAGAGACCAATTGTGTGGTTATACTTGTCTAATTCAGGTTGTTAGGATCTGTGTGATAGCACAGAGGGAGATGTAAATGAGAAAACCTGTTTCCCACTGGTTTCTCGAGGGGCCCCATGCCCGTTCTCATGACTGGAACATCACAATATACTGTGAGGTAAAGACAAGTGGAGCTGGGCCAGGCTCCGGATATATCTGGCCCCTCTGGGCCTCACAGTCACTTGCCATGCAGTGGGAAGAAATGGGCTCACACACAGTAGCTGCCTTGGAGCTGTGAAAAAAGCCCCCCCCCAAATGAAGCTCCCAGCAAACACTTCAGGTTGTGCTGTGCATAGGAAGTGGAAGATAAATTCCAGCATCAGAAGAAAGGGAAGCATTGTCACTCTGTGCCTCTGTATCCCTAGATGGTTGTCGGGATGAATTCATTCAGTTATAGACAGTGGTAGAGAGATGTGTGGACCATCATGCAAATCTGGTTTATTCCATCAGCAGTGTAACCTACCATTCTTCAGCAGCTTGACAAAGAGCATCTAAGAGTGCTGCTCCCTAAGAAACAATATCCCCTATAAGTTGAGGGGCCACTGCAAAAAGACTTTCCCATCAAGTGGAAGTTGCCTCAAAACTTTGCATAGATTCAACCCCAATACCAAACCCCAATCAACACCCCTTTTTCCCCATTATGGGTTTCTCCAACAACTGTCCCGATGAAATGTATCTACCAAGTGTCTCAGCAAGTTCCTCTCTTAGAGACTAACGTTCAAGATGGAAAAATATACTCTTATATTATGTGTTTCATTATCTGCCTCTGATCTGCAAAATAATCATTTAAAGGTGTGTATGTGCATGTGTCCACTGTCTGAATATAGTCATGTATATCAGCTGGTCAGTCCACTCATCCAAAGCACACAGCACATTTAGGCGGACCTTGGTGTTCCTATCAACTATAACAGGCAGTACTTGTAACTGGAGCAGACCCTTTATCTTCCAGATTTTGTTAATTTAAGAGAGTGACCCCAGACAAATGTAGGTGTGCAGAGCCCCTCAGTGGTCCACTTGAAAGCCATCTTGAACTGCTTCCAAGGGACCCTGGAGTGAGAATGCAGTTGGATCAAAGACTGGCCCAGAGCCAAAAGGAACTGCACAATGAATTATGCTGATATTCGCCCAAGTCAATTCCATGCTCCCACTCACTATTTCTGGACTAAATGAAATAGCTAAACAATGAAAAGAGAGCAAATAACAGATCCTTAAGGACATAAACCTGTAACACCAAACAATATGTCCATTTGCAGTCTAATTTCAGAACATCAGATGAGTAACTTTGTAATGTTTTACTTAGTACTAGTGTAGATTTGATTTTTGCCGTAATGGAGCAAAACAAAGCAAATATTAACAGTTATAAAAGTGTGTCATTGGTGCTACATTGTTGGAGTTGGGTTACTCTATGGGAACAGAAAACGTATTATTGTCACAAAGTTAAGCCATATACAACCATTAACAACTATGACAAAAATTAATTACACAACATAACTACATAATTAAACTTTGAAACTTAAATGAGTAGAAGACTGCATTTGGAAAATGCTTGATTGAAGATTCTTTTCAAATGTAAAGCTTACTATCTTAAGAACTATTGCAAATTGTGCCATTAAATTATACATATTTGTAATTTAGTAACAGTTGTAAGTACTTAATTCTGACATTGTTTTGCCTGCAATTGACCTGATTCGTTCTTGGGGTGACTGTAAAGGGCAACCTTGAAAGTATTTGGGCAGTCTGGACTTGAGGGGTCGACCCTTCTAAACAGATATGGGGTAGCAGGGCAGGCATTCAGTACCATGGTCAGTGACACAGCCTCGGGCCTCAGCTCATGTCAACCTGACTATCCATAGTGCTGAAGGAGCTGCGCTTACCACAAATGATCCTGAGATTAGCATGGACCAACCTACTATTCAGGAGACCCCACGATTATGTTGTCAAATGATTAACATGTAATACTATTCTGTAGAAGGATGGAGATAAAGTTTTCACAGAAATTCACACAGACATACATTGACCTCTGGCAGCAAATCTTCCTTATTTGGCAGACTTTTGAGTTTTCTATAACAAGCACCAATTTCCTTTTCAGTTACTGACAATACTGTGCAGCAATTTGCAAAATGCCTCATGCATTGTATGTTACAGCTGTAACCCTGCCCCTCATTTTTTCCCGCTTTCATCATGTTTTCAATTTTCACCATCCTGTTTTACATTCAACGTGCATCAGCATCCTGGCAACGCATAACTGAACCATACGTGCTTGTCCCTCAGCATCCTCTAAGGTTTCCCTTTGTTTACACAACTCTTTGTGTCCATAATGAGGCAGTCATTAGAGAGAGCCTCTGGGAATCCCGGGGCTGGTGTTGTAGTCTGCATAGGTCTCTCCGATGTGACCAGTCTCACTGTAATTATGTTCTAACTGCCCATTATGCTGGGGAGTGTTTGTCATAGGACTGAATTTGGTGATTCTCATTCATCTGATTAATATCTCCAGAGAGACTTAGTTTGATGGCATCTAATCAAACCACAACCCACTTCACTGCCAGAGCTACAGCTGAACACTCGAATATAATGACATACTCGTTCCCACGTCTTTCCCTCTCCACCTTCACCTCTAGGTCTCCCCTTTTCTCTTTTTCTGCTGCATTCAAAGTAGCCACTCCCAGACTAACAGGCATTCTTATTCCATAACTCAACTTGTGTAACTCTCACTGTTTCCTCCACCATGTTCTAAGATTCTTAACTCTGATGCTATGTTTTCGCTCTAGTCCTTCAAAGCTGCAACCAAAAGGATTTTGTAACTGCCCATCCAGTATCCCCTATCCCCAGCCCCCCTTTTTTGCCTAAAGCTGCTCAGATGAAAGGTCAGCAGAGAAAAGTAGATCATCTATAGTCATGTGAGATTTTCCTACTGTACCCCCCCACTATCAGCCGAGGGGTTACACACCTACTGCTCATCTCTCATCTCTCTCCTCCTATAGCTGCTCCCGTGTCCATGCCTGCTGCATATGAAGCAATGCTAGAGTACTATCATTAGCAAAGGCGCATCTGTTTAACAGAGCTGGCTATATAACAGCACGCATCTTTTGACGGCTTCGGTCCAATCCCCAAAGGACCTCATTAAATCAGCAAGTAAGGCAGGACCACCCCACCCCCTACTACAACCACCACTATGGTATACCCGCTACATCGCTGAGAGGGGGATGACAGAGACAGAGAGAGAGAGAAATAGAGAGAGAGAGAGACAGAGAGAGGTGTATAGTAGACAGAGGGAAAGGGTGGGAGGGGTGAAACACCAAGAATCCAATATAAAGACAGATGTGTAGGAATGTGTGGGGGAAGGGTGAAAGAAAGAAGGGGGGGAGGGCGGAAAATGGAAGGTGTGGCTGATGAAGGTAAGGATGGAGACAAAGGAATGGAATGGCAAACAGATGAGAAAATAAGTGAAGGTGGAGAGAAAAGGTTGGACGAGGGTCAGCTTAAAGTAATCAGTTGAAGTGGAGAACGAGATGGAGCATGTCTCTACATATGCAGTAATATGAAGGTCTTCCGTGCTGTCAGGTTATCTGTGGATAGATGAAAAGCTGACATCTGTGTTGGGCAGCTGGTCTTTGCGAAATGGAATTACTGCACAAATCATGTTTCATACATCACTAGACTCACCTGCCACACTCCCAAATTTAAATATATGTAGACGATACGTGTACTTAAACTCACTGTGCAACCACACCCCACCCCCACCGCACTCACATTTGTGTGAGTACAACACGCAGTATAGACACGCGCACAACATATTGCACAGTTGTCTGTGGTATCCGAGGCACGGTGAGGAGGTTACAGTCTCACCCAGGATTTGCCAGTAAGAGGACTAAGGAGGATGGATGTGCTCTCACTAATTGAACACTGGAGTCTATAGGGACTGAGCAGAGCCTGCAGCAGTAGCCATGCCCCACTCTCCTCACACCACCCTGCACTGATGACAGAAAGGACATTCCTACACACACGCACACACACACACACACACACACAGCATATTACATCAGCCAGCCAAGCCAGATGACCACACACACACACACACACACACACACACACACACACACACACACACACACACACACACACACACACACACACACACACACACACACACACACATACACACACACACACACACAAACACATGCATGCAAGCACACACACTGGCACATAACTCACCAAATCCTAAAGGGTGGTATTCAACGTAAATCTTTTATTTTTCATCATGTCCAGCTCATGTAATTAAGAAAATGTTACCAAAAGTCACTGAGGTTAAGATAAGGTAGCCAAATAAATCAATAGAAAAGCCACATTTTACAGATGTTCAAATATAGGTGAAAGTGTAAATGTAAATGTAAATATGCTAACTAATGTGCTATATCTGGTACAGTTCACCTTAGACATAAGTTCTAAAAGCACAGTAGCTGTATACTTTAGGTTTTGCAGCTAATGCCACAAACTGTACTGACTGCTCTCTATACCACCAAAAGAAATTCCTAGACATACATTACAACTAATTTCCTGCAGTATTAATCGAATAAAAGTACTGTTGTGCTTCTTGGATATGTGCCATATGGTTTCTACTGACTGGATATCATGCTATGCTTATGACTGTAAACAGAAGCTGAAACATTTGCAGGCATGGGCTACAGTGATGTTATCATGTACACATTTCTATAAGATATGATCATTAAATAGTTGAAAACTCCTTGTCACTCCTTGACTGTGTATCTGCACTGAGGAAAACACATTATATCAAGGATGACCAGATTACAATGGGGAAGCATGTCAGGAAAGCAGGGAAGTGTGACAGAGCTGTCAGTCTCTCACCCTCTCTGTGTGTGAGTGTGTGTGTGTGTTCTCTACAGTATGCACCTCTCTTCCTCATTGCAAACTCTCCCTCACTGTCCCTCCTTACTTTTCTCTGTTTTTCTTTCTCTTTCTCTTTCAACCGAACACATCTACTATATATCGTTGCTATCACATAATATTGTGTCATCTAAGAAAGTGCCTTCATCTGTTATACATGTCTGACAGACAACATATTTTCGGCGGAGGCAGATATCTGGAACAGCGTTTGGTCTTGTTCTGGGCCCAGAAGCACACAGGACACTAACAAACCCTTTGGAGTATGCTGTTGTAGAGCAGCAAACAGAATTTTGATCAACAAATTCAATGATGCGTTGGGGGAAAATATCATACTATAAATCTTCAAAGGTGAAGGTGAAAAGTGATCCCAAAAATATATCTGGTATTAGTTTTTCCCCTTTTAGAGCCCCTACACTCTGCAAGTCTGCTTTCCTTTCAGGACCACATCACTGACACTGTCCTTTCAGAACCACATCTATACAGTATTTTCTCATATCCCTGAAATACTGTGAAATTTAGAGCTAATCGATCCCTATTACTGACTGCTGTTAGACGTGAAAAGCCACAGGGGAACCCCTGCTGCTCCTCAGCTGGTTGCTTTTCTTCCCATGTCATTATTCGCTGCATACTTTGTCAAACTATGTAAATATTTTTTCAGTCACACGCAGAACTGGAATGCCATTGAGAGTGAACACACTCGCTTAGGCCTTTTCCACCACCTAATTATGACAGCCTGCTTATAGTCGCAGTCAATCATTATCAGAAGCTCTGGGCAAAAGTGTTTTCGACACATTTCCACTGTTTGATCCCAGTCGTGGCCAAATCCCCAGAACACACTCATCTTAGCCTGCTCAGAGGATGGTAAACTCCCTTAAGTCAAGATTTAAAGCATACAACACAAATTCCCCGAAATCCTGGTCCAGTGTAATCCTCATACTATAAGAGGAGCAGGGATTCCCAAGGATCCATCAGTACAAGCAGGATCTTTTACAGTGTGCAAAATGTAATACTGATTCAAATATACTATACAAATCAGATATACTATATAAACTTGGACAATATTTATGATCTTTTCTCTTTTTCAGACACAAGCTACGTTCGTAATTTTAACTCACTACAAAGAAAACCTTTAAAAATAAATTATTATGTGAAATAAACAAGTTCCTGTATGCTTTTTAAAAAAAACATATTTCAAGGTGAATGTCTAGCTAGATAGATGACTAGATGTAGATTGAGAGATAGATGCAGCTCCTAATTAACCAGTGCATAATGTGGTGAGCCAAAAACCTCTAACAAAACCCTCTCTGTGTTCATCAGCCATTGAGGCAAGCCGCTCTTGGAACACGCCACCTCTACCAGAATAATGGGCCACTTTACAGGCCTCCAAGTTAGTTCACAGAATCTAGAGCTGGGAAACCGCTAGCACAGGGTTCAGAGGAGGAGGGGCAATTTAATTGTTTCCTCCTTTTTTGTTTTTGTAACCCCCCCCCTCTTTCACCTCTTTTATTTCTGAAAAGGGGCCTGACAAACAGGCAATGAAGGGGATTGTTGTGTGTTCTGCTGGACAAGTGGGTGAGGTAAACAAAACTAGACTGTAGGGTCTATCAGCTGGGCGCGTCAGGATGGGATAGGCCGAGCAGTGGGGAGCTGCACACATGCCGAGGGAGGATTGGTCAGGCATGTGAGGAGTAGGAGGGGTGAGGGGCACAGGCGGTTTTCAGGGAGAGGAGAGTAGTGGTGTGAGGGTAAAGGGTCCTGGGGGAATCCGGAGGGAGATAGAGAGAGAGAGAGAAAGAGAGAGAGAGAGAGCAAAAAGGGGGTTTATTCCGGAAGAAGAGGGAGGTGGACACGGGTGCTGAGGTTACTCCTCCGAGTGTGGGCATTGTATTTGGTGCTGGAGTTCTCATGCATGCCCTGTTTTGGCTCCCGAAAACGTCCGAAAGTGATGGAGCTCTCCGCGATTAAGCGGACAAGTGGCAGCTCTGCTCTGCGCTCCCACAGCTCAGGCTATTTGCATACTCAAGAGGAACATTAATGCCCCACAGCCGAACAAAGAAGCACACAAACCTGCCTCAGAGGCCCATTACGCACTTAATTGAGGATTTGTGGAATAGTAAAAAAGGGGGAAACGAAGAGGAAGGTGGGTGAGATGGGGACGGGAAGTGGTGAAGTGGGTAATGACAATAGTTTTATATAAATTTTAACTTTTTTGAAGTATTTTTATTTTATTTTGTTTTTTTCAGCTTAGACTTCAGCTGATGGCCAGAGGATCAAACGCGAAAATAATATCTAGCCCCGTCTTTGTCACCATATGGAAACGCTTGGCATTATCAAATCCTTTTTTTTCCATTTATCCTCTTCAATCTTTATTCCCCATTCGCTGATCCGCCCATCATCCTCATTGTGGAGTTGTCATAAAAGCTTTTCTCTAGAAAATAAGGATATGAGGAGAAAAGCAGCCAGAGCAACTCCTGAAGGATACAATTCATTTTTCAAAACTTCAACAGAAGTTAAACAAAAGCTATTCTTGTTAACATACTCTTAAGTATTTTGAATGTTGTTTTGACTATTTAAGGTCATATGGTCCAGTATTTAAAACTTCAAACATTAACAGCTTTATTGAATATCTTTCTAGAATTTAAGCAAAAGTGAACTCTTATACAGCTTTATAGTTTTATGTTGAAATATTATTGTCTGTGTGTTGAGGCATAAGGTTCACAGAGCAATGGCATAAACCAAAGTAGCTCCATCTGATAACCAGTGTGAATCTGTCAGACTGAATCTTGTGGCAATTCTTCAGATGAAGTCTTCTATTTGTTTTGAACAAATCATTTCATGTGCTTTAATTATGATTCTTTTGTTGCCATACAATGGGCTGATTGTTCTCAGGGGCATGTACTTTGGTGCCAAGAAAAAAAAAAAAAGAAAAAAAAAAACGACCCCCCCCCCTCCAACCCCTTCTTCCCTTTACCAATCACTCTCGGTGCGGTTTCGTGACTACCCCTGCTGACCTGAATTCCGACATAGCAGGTGCCAATGGGATGCGGGTGGTTTGGGGATTTTTGCAGAGGAAAGTGCCAGTGGTGAAGGGGTGGATGAGGCCTTAACTGTACCAGTAAACACTGACTCAGTCCCCTCTGGGGCCCCCAGCCAGTATGGGAATGGTAATGTCCAATATTAACTCATAAAAGCTACCGAATCTGAGTTTCTCAAAATTTTCCTTTGAAAACGCCAGTAAATACACTCATTATGGACCAGATCAGACTAGTCCACATGTGAGAAAAATTTTTATGTGTATTTCAGGATGTGTTGGCCCAACCTTCCTATATTAGCTATTAAATATGATGTACATTTCCTCAACTTGTGGACTTGGTAGGCTGTTAGTACACATGTGAGCTACACTCACCATGACTTTTGACCTGTATCTACCGGATGAGAACAAACAAAAAATTCCGACATTGTCTTTGTATTTGCTACACAGCTATTTGTAAAATGTATTACTTCACTTTTACACGTGATACACTACTAGAAAGTTGAAATAATTAGAATAAATTTTAATTTCAGAATCAAACGTTTTAATCACAATAAATGTAAAGTAATCTGACTGCTTGCAAAGCGCTAACGTGATAACATTACGATAGAAAACTTTATGCATATTCTGTTCATGCAGTGTTGTTTTCATTCTAATTAATCAAGTTCCAAACAATATTTGTAGTGAAGTTAACTCAGCTCAAATCAATGTACATCACACTGTATTTTAATCCCATGACATGTCATGACAGCATACAGGATAATTCTCTGACCATATACCAGTTAAGTGGAACAGAAAATGGAATTAATCTTTTTCCATATACATGGATTAAAAATATGATGTTATTAAAAAGCAAATCCCTAGAGATTAATTGTTGAAAAGTGTTGATAAACACATATGGTTCCACTTTTGAAGGTTATGTTCCTTTCCTTAGAGATAAAAAAAAGTATTTTACGGACAGTCTAATGATCGTTGCTGCCTCAGGGCGAAACTGAAGAAATGCCTTGACCAAGATCTATCGTTTTGCCGCCCAGCAGCAGACTCGCTAGTGAATGCCTCTGTTTCTGTTCCTGTGCAGTCATACAGAAGTGAAGGGAGCCAGGCTCTTTGTTTGGTCAACCCATGGGAAAGGCCTCACTCTGTTCAGCTCTCTGAGAACTGAAACACTGATTCTATAGGCAGGACTACAAGGGCAAAAGGAAAAAAAAGGAGCACAAATCCCTCATATTGGGAAGATTCACAGCGGGAATACAGTGATGAGGGGGAGATGAATCCCAATGAAAGGCGCAGAAAGCAAAGAGCAGGTAAAGAAATACAGGGGGAAATCAAGTGCAGAATTAAACAGAATTGGATGATATTAAGGTAATTAGGAAGGACTGAAATGAAAGGAACTACTAAGAGAAGAAAAAGAGGAGTGTTGAGAAAGTGAGAAAAAGAGAGACAGAGATAGATGAGCGTGAGGGTGGTAAGGACTGAAAAGAGGAGCTGGATTGGTACTTTGGCAGCTTCAGCGTGTTCCCAGGAGGATTACTCAAGAACTAGATGCCACAGACTGCCAGCAAGACCACAGAGAAGCTCCATGAATGGAGACACACAACCACACACACACAAACATGCACACGGGCACACAAACATATTGCTGTAGGATTCTCCCCTGCTGTATTCTGGTGTCTATTTCACCTGTTTCCTATCCTGCCTCTCTTACCCAGTTCTGCTGTCCCTTTCTCTTCCTCTTTCATTCATTCTTCCATCTTTACCCAGCTTGTTTTCCGCCCCCGTTTTCTCACTCTCACTCTCTATCGTTAGCACTCTCTCTCTCTTTCGCTCTCTCGGTATCCTTTCCAAGCAGCAGTGAGAGGAGAGGTTTGACTTGGCCAGCGACAGACAGGTAGCATATGCTGCATCTTCAGGCTGCTTGTGCGGCCCTTTTGCTTCCTTATGCACGGGCAGAGCTCACAGAAAGATATTAAGGAGGAGTCAAAACCCCACCTTATACCCTGCTCTCTCACTCCATCTTTTGGCCATTTATCTCTTTTGAACTACAGAGGGTTCTATATTTTACAATCTGTCCTCCTCGTCTTCTTCTCTTTCTGTCACTCCCACATATTCTCCTGCTCTTTCTAACACTTCTGGCAGTGTAAAATCTCAGCTTATCTGGCAGAAACTGAAGTGTTTCTACAAAGTTCTTGGGTTTTTATTGTTTTTCTCAGGCACCAAACTGCACTGAATAAGATTATGGAGCAGTGTACAACATACGAAGGCAAAAAGGAAAATAGGCCAGCCTTTTCTGCAGCCTGCTTGCTCTTGCAATTGTAAGGCAGTATAAAAAAAATATAACTAATTCTCGCTATGAAAACAAGACCACATTACCACATTCTCTCCTTTACATGTCAACATGTGAACATCCTGTACGATTCAATTCATCTTTCAGTTTATTCTTCAGTGTAAATGCTATTTGTAAATGCTTCTTTTAATCATTATGCCTGCTTACTGGTGATGGGTCATTTGCAATTTGGTCTACCATTCCCAGTCATCACATGAGCATTATCCTACACAAATCAATCCAGTGGATTCTTCTTTTAATAATCCTCAAGTACAGCAGACCACTATAATCAATCCATAAAACTGTTGAGATCGATTCGTAAAAGTTAATTTCCACAGTCAATGAAGAAGGTATCATTTAGTCATCATATTGATTTTTCTGACTAGTGTGCTGTTACTTCCTTTTCCTCTCCATATTATTTACCCCTGGCTTGCATATCTACACAGCTACCCTCCCCCTATTTGTGTGTGTGTGTGTGTGTGTGTGTGTGTGTGTGTGTGTGTGTGTGTGTGTGTGTGTGTGTGTGTGTGTGTGTGTGTGTGTGTGTGTGTGTTTCTGCCTGACAGTAGAACAGCCTATACTAAACACAAAGGCACACTGACAAACACACACGTCCATGTAAACATCTACTCTGCCCTGAGCACCCTGAGCAATGTCTACCCTAATTAATGTAACATCTTCACAGATGGTTAATATAAGAGATTCCGAGAAATATGATTTTGAGTCGTTTCACTTCCCGTCGGAGATAGGCGACCCTGCAGGGGCTTGCCTGGGCGTGTGAGTGCCACTGTTTGTTGTGTGTGTTATGTACATGTGTGCGTGCATGAAAGGTTGGCACTTCCATCATTCACTGTTTGACTTAATTACCTTTAACAGCTACATTTACATCATAAAACTGTATGTTATCACCAGTAACTGTAACAAGCACAGCCAAATGCTGATATCACACAATTAATTTAAACTTGATTTTCATCCACCAATGGTCATAATGGATCGGAGCATCCTTAATGGGAGATTTAAATGTTAAAGCTTACATTATCTAAAAATAAATTTCAAGTAATCCTGACAGAATTCCACATAATTTGCATCTATTTTGATTTATCCAGTCTATTCAACAGACAGAATGAATCTGGAAATGTCTATGAGCTGATAACAACATGAAATGTTGACAAAGAGGAACATCAGATAGAATATATTTCCCAGAACAGCATATGGCAAAACATGAACATCCAGGTAAATAATTTGCTTCCTATTATTTCCCGACAAATGCAGGTAAAAAGGATTAATGGAGCACTCCCAGATAAAAGTCGCTGCATAAATTTCCTTACGTTAATGATGCTCTTCTCTGTAAACAAATGCTAAATATGTGCATAATGTGGCCAAACAGACTTTGATTGATGTGGATGGGAATTCTCATTTATGTGACTTGGTTGAGATGGCAGCATGATAAACACATACACCCTTATTAAATCAAATAATTTAAAAAAATAATAATCCAGCCGCCAATCTCCCCAACCTCTCAACCAGATTCAGGATATAAATTTATCTGTCAAATGACTCATCCTGCCTTTCAGCATGTGTGAGCTTCACTTGAACGCCTTTTGTGTTCATTCATGTAAGGCGGCAACTGGCACAGTACAGTAGTTTAGAGAGCCGCCTCTGGGAAAAGGACAAAACACATTAGCTGCATGGACACTTTCCTTTACAGATCTTCCCAGCAATTACACTGAAGGAAGGCTGAGGCATCTTCAGATGACATCCCTGCTACGCAATGCAAACAGTACAGCCAGTTCCCTCCACCAGGATCAAAAAATCCAACATATGCGCTTGTCTGTACTCAGGAGCAGATCTACCTCCTCTCCAGGTTGTAACCATCAACATCCTGTTGGCAGGGGAGTCCGCAAACACACCCTGACGTTTTCAAATGACAAGCCAAGAGTAACGCTGAAGGCCATCAACTGAAGGTGCCGAGAGAGTTGGTTTCCATGGTGACACTGATGGTGGTATTGAAAACCGTGTGTGTGTGTGTGTGTGTGTGTGTGTGTGTGTGTGTGTCTGTGTATGCGTTTTAATATGACAAAGGGAAAGAGCTGCAACGATTGGCTCAAGAGGTGGGTGGCGATAGTAAGGTACTGAGCGTTCACTTGTTCCTTCCAGGAGCATGTCCCCGTTCTGTGCAACAATAAAGTGCTTCCAAGATGTAGAGTTTTCAGTGGAAAAAAAAGAAAAAAGAAAAAAGAAAAAAGAGTGAGGTTATGGACACTGCTCCTCTGCAGATACAAGAAGCTTCAAACACCATCAGCATTCGGACGGTTTCAGTTCTCGGAGTAAAACAAAGTGTACAAAGTTGATTTAGGCGTGAATCTGTCAGAGGAAGTCTGAACAACATTATTACAGCAGAGCCACCCTGTGAACTCAAGCGACAACTTGTTGACTAATTTAGCATCCAAATCACTGAACACTGAAGCGCAGCGGCGGGCTAACTGCTAACCACCGAGCACACGGTCGCACCTGATGTCTGACCCGCGCTGCTCTCGAGCCTTATGGGAGAATTGAGGGAGAAGCAACTTTCTTTTCCTTGAAACACACTTCATCCTGCTGAGAGGGGGAAACGCTGCGCGCTTGGCTGAGGCAAATCGGGGGGGGCGGCTTCGGTTTAGTTTAGAGAAGGCTGCTTTATGCACGATGAAAGACACAACAGAAAGAAAATTAAGAAAAGCTTGTATCTACAGCACCACCACCAAAGGGCTGCCCGAGGCTCCCGTCTCCACAACCACGCGCAGGGACGCACTTGATTGTGACTTGCGACTGTTACTGTAACTGACAAAGGTATAAAGGTTGACTCAGATCTTTAATCGACAGCAAAGAGATTCGACTTTCATTTGATGCGTATACGCCTAAGTCTGTCATCCGTGAAACCCCAAGGAAGATGTGAGTTGATGCAGCTCTTTTGTTCTGCCGTGCGGCGCGATGTGCAGCGCGAACACACTGTTGGCGGTCTGCGCTCCGGGACTTTGCGCTGCGGGTTGTCACTTTTATGTCTTAATCCGAGAATCTATTGAATGTGAATATTTTACAAAAAAAAAACAAAACAAAACAAAACAAAAAAGCTGTGGTTATTTTCGGGCAGATCTGCAAAACTTGAAATTTGAAAAGCTTTAGCTATAAACATGCTCCCCCGACGCACCTGCAGTAATTTATCGATCACGGGAGTTTTTTCACCTGTAACTTGTGATGATTAACTGCAAAATTAAGACACAAATCGCGATTGAGGGAAGTCATGCGTCTCCTCATCACCCCCCCCCCCCCCGGTTCAGCGTTCATCAATCCTTTTTGCCGGCTAAAATGAAAGGAAAACAGCATCTTACCTTGGCGGAACACCACGGTGAAAAAAAAGTTTTTTTGGTCTTGTCCCCTTGCAGGGTCGTGTCGCATCCGCTTCAGACAGGGCGAGCCACAGCGAGCTGCAGAGCGCACAGCGGTCCGGGACAGGAGCGCCTCGCAGACCAAACGGAGGGATATTCTGTCAGTACAATCCGAGGAGCTCCGCAGCTCAGCGATCCCACTGAATGAGCTCTGCCTCACCTCGCTCCTCGGCGCTTTACTCCCCCACCCGCCTCCGCCCGTTTCCCCCCTCTTTGTCTGTTGTGCATGGGAATGCCAACTCCCGTTGGTTGAAGATGCAGCCTATACCGTACCCATCTCTCTCTTCCCCTCTCTGTCTCTCTCTCACCCTCTCTGTCTCTCACGCACACCGATTTACAAAGACTGTCAAAGTTGATGCCAGGCCTGTTCATAAGGAGGGGAAGTGCAGAAAGCTGGACTCCCCTTATTTCATGAAAATTCCCGAAACCCCAAACCTAACCTAACCATACAAAGTATCCTAATTGAATCATGCATTGACATGCAGGGGGTGTACCGCAGGTTCTCTGAGCCTCTCTGCCCCATTGTCCTTATTGTACAGTCTTTGACATTTTTATGGCCTTTATTTTGTTCCGCTGGCCAGAGATTGTAGGCCGAAACTCATTATAGCCAGTGCTTAATTTCCAGGGCTAGAATATCATCCTATCGCCTATCTCTAATCTCCTACAGTATATCATGTATATTATGTTACACAACTTATACTGAAGTACAAATCTCTTGTGGTCTGCGTGCACGGAGTCAAGGATAAGGCTGAGCAAAAAGAAGAGGACAACGAGAAGATAATCCAAGGGAAAAACTTAGGAAACATAATTGCAATTTGTCTATGATCCGAACGAGTGAAAACAAGTCATATGAGGGTATTTATAATCACGGCTGCAACTGATGAATATTGTTTCATTATTGATTTTTTTTTTCAATGCTGATCACTGTCTCAATTCCTAAATTAATCCTTTTGTCTATAAATGTGAGAAGATTGCAAAAAAATTGCATTACAGTTTCCCAGAGCCTATGGTGATGTATTCATGTTGGCCTTTTCACCCAACCATCAGTCCAAAACCAGCCAGAGGCAGGGCAAACTGACGGGATATAAATAATTTTACAAGGTTGATATTCGCATTTGCAACTACTCGTGTCACTTTTTGAAAGCAATACCACGACGGTCCAAAAGTATGGACTGTAATTCCCATTTGAGCGATTATCACTCCTCACTATGACAGCAGGCTTTTCGCCACTTTTTCAAGTTTGGTTGTTCTGAACAGCTACAAACACTTCTGCCGTCCTACATGGTTAGATGACACTTTGTGTGGACCAGTTTCTTTAGAACATTTCCCAGCCAGTAGCGTAATGTTATTACAGAGCCACAAAATCAAACAGAGAGGAGGCCAGGGGGCATGGATTGGTCATCCAAGCATGTGACTTTGAATGTTTGCATCTTGTTCCCTACACGCGTTAACTCACCATCAACATAAATCCATAAGCCGCCCATAAACTGATCTGTTAGGAAAGGGATCTTTTGAGAAGATAAAACCTCCACATATGGTGATGTAGCTGCACTGAGGGTCATCCACCTAAATTATACTGTAAGCGCTGCTCAACAGACAACTCACGGGAGTAACTGGATTGTTATTGCAGTTATGTCGGGGGCGGTTCTCTGTATGCCTTTAGTGCATATTGGGCAGCAAATGAGAGCATGGGGAGTAATAAGAAGAAATCCCCAAAACTTCTCCAAGAAATAGAGCCAGAGCCAGACGCTGACTAAGCCATGTTACTGTGTGGTGGAGCCCCGTTTCAGCTAAGTTGATATTCCACCTCTGCATAGGTGACTAAATGCAAAGTTTGCATTTTTGTATCAGAGCAACTGCTTTAATATTGCCACCATCAACGCTGATAAGGAGAAACCAAAGGCTATAATTGTAGGTATGGAAGTAATATGAAACCAGTGTTATTCTTAACAATGAATGCATGTTTGTTTAATCTTCAATTTTGAATGCTTCTAATATGTGGTGAAAAAATTTCAATCTAGACACAGGTAAATGTGGTGGAAAATTCAGGGCACATCAGAAAACTGATAAACCATTAAAGTAGTAACTCTAGCATCAATTGTATCCCCCATTAGATGCAGGAATCAGTTTCTCAGAGTAACCCATATCTCTGTCTGAAACTGAGTGGTTGCGAGACATCACAGTGACAACGAAGGAAGACGTTAGGCTATAGAGAGCTACAAAGTCCTCGCTAGGAGGAAGTTGGAGCGGATGAATGGGTCGATAAAAGAACTTTCACCCTGGACACTGCTGTTAATTTCCTGTGAGAAACTGATGGTCAATATTGTTTCTTTTATCCATGACCGTTCCACAGCGAGCTTATTACTGTAACCATGGCGATGAAGGCCCTCTAACTTAAAGGAAGTATTTAACCTAAATCTTTTTCCTAAACCTCACCAAGTAGTTTTTCTGTCTAAACCTAACCGAACCGTAACATTCCCCCAACCTTAACCATGTTTTCATTGTTGTTACCATGATGATGAATGTCTTATCCGAAGGTAGGAAAATAAATGTTTTCAGAGCATAATTAGTATTTCCTGGTTGGAGAACCCCATAGATAAGGTTTGTGTAAGTTTAAACATGTAAAACTACGTAGTTGGTGGTTAGGAAAGAGTGAGACCAGGGTTAAGGAAGAGGAAGATCAGTCTTCAGAGTTGATTGTTAGTAGGAGACAGGATGCAAATGTTAGTCTCCAGTATCAAAGTGAGACTCTTTGTGAGCCCAACCATCCATCTTGACCTCCTATTACTTTTTGCGGCATGATATACATCATAGTACTTCCACCTTTACTACTGAATGGAACTGTATGTCCTTTCTTATGTATAAAATCTGGTGTTCACTGACAGCTAAAGTTCTCAGTTTCTGGTGTTCACTCAGTCTCTCATCCATCGTGCTCTGTTGCCCCAGGTCATTGGCTGCAATTAAACCTGCCCTGGAATTTCGGGGAATTGCCAACCTTCCCCTGGAGTTGGTTTGCTCATGAGGCAAAGGCAATCATCTGGGCCCAGGTTCCTCCAGCATTTGGATGTATCAGAGTGCACGGTGAAGGATAGTCAATACAGAAATGCCAGGATTCTCTTCTGTATGCAAAACGGCAGGGAATCCAGCTGGGTATTCAATCCTCATCAATTTCCCACACTAGTGCCTCAGCAATGTCAACTGATAATCAACAAAAATGGATGAAATATAGATATAGATATACTTTTTGATTCAACGGCACGAAGCTGATCTCTGTTACTCCAGTAGGAGGGCTTCCCTTGAGAAATATTTTGTCCAACTTTTAGGAAGCAGCACGTTGGTCAGTTGACTTCACTCCTTTACTCATTAGATTTACTCATGTTTTATCTCAGGCCGTGCCCTCCCAATGACACCAAAAGATTACAGATAAGAACAGGACAGAAAATAGCCCATATCAGTTGGTCTCCTGTGTTCAGTGTCAATCATGGTAATTAAAAACTGTAACAGTTCGGGCCCATGTACATTTTGGTCTGTCCTTCTCTGCGCACAGATGCTAGCATTGATAAATCTGAGAACTGTGTAATCACACACACAAATTGATCGATAGGATTAGACATTTGAAGTTTTCGTGAACCTATACGAATACCACTTTTCACCTTTTTGAACTGGATTTTAACAGTGGACATTATACATGTTATGCATTGTAATAAGCTGTTTCAGGAAGAAACCGCAATATACAGCTACCATTTGCACCTGCCCCAATACAAAGGGTAGATTAACCGTAAAGGGCTCGGGCCAGTGGTGATGGCCTCACAGGAGCAATCAGAAAAGTATTACAAGGATGTTCGAGGTTAATAAAGCTGGCAAGTCTTCAGAAATACCCCAGGGAGGCAGGAAGGTTTCCTTGGGGGAGGAGGTTAATGCAAGTATTGAACTGTGTGCTAAACCTTGTATATTTGGAAGCTTGGTTTCAGTGATGGTGAATGCTACACATGTTTACAGGAAAAGCTAAATCAAGAGAACGTTATTGGCCACCCAGACAAAGGAACCACACCTGCACGCACATACTCATACTACATATTTCCTGTTATCTCTTTCATTCATTCCCTCTCTATCTTACTATCTTTTTGACATTATGTTTTGACTTTCTCCGGTTCCCTATCTCTCTCTTTCACACACCCTCTCAGTTCGGTAGCAGCCAGATTTTCATGCAGGCTTTCTGCAGCTGCTTTCAGAGTCAAACAATCACAGCTATGATAAATCATATTTTCACTTTTGGCTGTGCAATTCTGTCACATGCCTGCGTATGGATGAAAACACAGCTGGGGCTTTGCATCTACAGTATACAGCAGAATTGCTTTGTGTGTTGAAACATGAGTGTTTTGTATATTTATTCAGGGCTGTGTACTGGTGTAATAAATGGCATTCTTCGATTTTATTTGGTCATATCAGGCAGGTAAGGACTGAATATTACCTTCCTCTGTTTAGGTTCATACTGTATGTATTACAAGGCTGAAAGCGCTTCAATAGGTATGGTTGTGGGGGTAGCATCATGAGTTGCTAAAGACACGATTGCTAAAAAAAAATGGGGACAATATCACAGGGCAGTAAAGACATTACTGCTTGAAGAATAAATCCATTGATAATATGTAATTTTCTTACTGTCAGCAAATCCCATCAAAAGACTAAAACCAACAACAATTGATCCTTCCAACAGGTATTGCTTGTGTAGCCAAAGCTTGATATGAAATAGCCTATTTATCTATGCCCTAGACATCCATTAAAAACAAATAAATGAGACACATCATTGTATTGGGTTAAAAGTTACTTCACTACAATGAATATGAGCCCTGCAGTTTATTTTGAGCCAATCCCAGATAAAACGTGCTACTACTACCGTAAATATTGATTAGAGCAACAAATATGTATCAATCCGCAGGTGAAAATAGTTCCCCCCCCAAAAAATGCACTACTTACTCCCACTTGAGTAACATTTCGTAAACACTACAGCGCCCAACTTTGCCTTGTAAAATGTGTGATTCATTTTTAAACACTTACATCTTCGGTAGTAATAAGAACAAGAAAAAATGTAGAATAACACCAGACGTATCCTTCAAATGTAAATGCTTAAGGACGTCACATTAGCAGTCCCACATTGTTATGTTAGACCAAAATACTAACAGCGGAGCTGTGTGCGGATCCTTGGTGCCAAGTTATTCTAGATCAAAGGGCTTTTCTCCTCACCCTGACGACAAAGCACAGGGCCCATCGACCTAACTGGGAAACTGAACTGAAACCTAAACATTTTGTGTATGTCTGGTGATAAGTATTCTGCCCCTCTGCCTCTCCAACATTAACAATGGAGTTCTCATGGTAGCATTTTCTCATCATTATCCAGGTACTTTGCTCAGGGTTACAGCTCTGTTCCCAGGCCAGTCAGGTTTGCGTTAAGTGCTGCCCATGTCTCTATTGACTATGCCCTGGGAGCCAACCAGGGCCTGTGAACAGGACAGTCTCCCAGCCCAAGTGGACAAGACCCTCCTCTGGGAGACATGGGACTATACTAAGTTGTTGTTGAACCATAGTAAATGGGTGAAGGAAAGACAGAAAGTCTTTGATAGATGTTGTTTCCGTGGAGTGCAAAAAAAGGCCACTGTAGCAGTTGCATTCCAATTATGACCTTATATTATTAATACCAATTATTATAAGAGGCTGGATATTTTTTTAATAATAAGAAGAATAACTATATTCTAAGTTACTTTTTGAAACAGATCTTAAAAAGTACAAAAAACTAGTATAAAAAACTTTAAGTAAAAATATAGCAGTAAAATAGGCCTTAGAAGAAATTAGTAACAATTAATAGGGGACAGTAAAATAAAAACAAATAAAATTTGACAAAACCCCATCCTAAAATTTGAATCATAAAAACTCTCCCCTGTATTCAAGATTTGTGGCCTCAGGCTATCCTCAGGCACAAAATGTATTAAACAGTATATTTCTGGGCCCAGTCCAAGTCATGCTTTAAAGTAATGAATAAAATTGATTGGAATATTTACGGTGATACAGGGCCACGACATGTGTTATGTGATCCCTTACTTGGCACGTCTTTTCAAAAAAGGAAAAGAGTCTGATTTAGATGTAGTTTTTACCTGAAGAAAGACATCAGGTTACATAAACTGAGTTAACTCTGAGGATGAACTGATATTGACACAGATCATTGTAGGTTTTCAGATGTGGGTCAGTAGCTGAAAGCTTTAGTTTGCGTTTAAGCGCAACCCCTGTTTACTTACGCTTATGGTAGTGGGGAATGTATGGCTGCAGTGAACATTACTAACTGTGGTGACTTTAAAAGCTTTTAACACCAACATGCTTTGATGGTGTTTTTTTTTTTTTTTAAATATATGTCTTGTTTCATGAAATACAATAATTTTATATTGATTGAAGTGAATCGGGCAGCAGAATGCAAAACTGTGAATCATGACATAAAATTGCAGTGCGCCACTGGATATCTAGTGACACCCCCCTAACTGCACCAAGATAAAGCCCCAAAAATTTGTACTGCTTTTAGAAAACAGCTGTTTTTATTATCCAATCCATCGTAGATTTCTGAACAATTACGTCCTTCCTTTTCTTTTCCTTACACACTTTATTTGGTCCTTTTTTCTGTTCAACCCTATCTCCATTCTACAATATAAATGACATGGAAACAAAATTGACCCAAATCAACCCATCAGAGGTATGAATCCAAATGAACGCTAATGCTTCTCTATGTCTCCTGGATGCATTATTTGTTTTCTAGCACACAAGACGTGATAATATGTTATTGTTGTGCTTTAAGATTTTACTGATAAAATTTAAAGGTCTTCATGAGCTTTATTGCTGATTTTCTTGTAGCCTATGAGCCGGAGAACAGATCCTTATGCAAGGTTCCTCCTACTGTTCCTAAATCCTAATTCAAGGCTTAAATGACCAGGCTTCTGCAACCAAGTCACCTCAGCTTTGAAACTCCCTGCCTGAGGTTTGCAGACTCAGTAACTTTTTTGAATCACTGCCCCTAGTTTTTATTTCTCCAGCTCTAATACTGTATGGCTTGTCTGAGTTTGTGTATTTAATCCTGTTTCCTTTTGTTTTATTGTATTGTGTTTTATTTCATCTTGTTTTCGTGCTTCTAATTGCATGAATTTAAAAGTCTCATTATTACTATTTGAAGAAAGGAAGTATTTTATCCTTATTTTACTCATGTAAAGTAGCTTGTAAATTTTAGTCATTATTTTGAAATTAGGAACAGATGAACCAACAACCAGAGCCCAGCTTTTCAATCAATGCTCCCAAATGTAGAGAAATAATCTACTTTTTATTTCCCCCTTTTCGAAGTCTATTTAAGCTGCAGTGCCTCTATTTATGCAAACTCACTTCTGAATAATGGAGGAGGTTCAAAATGGAAGTAATTGATTTAATTTGAGCACAGAAGAGAGAATTGATCTGTGAATAATGTGCTCCGTTTATGGTTGTGAAAACGGCACTGCTCTGACCTGGATTCATTTGCTTCACAGCGCTGTGTGCTTCATGGAGCAAATACAAGGTGTTTCTTTTCACATCATCTCAGTGTGATCTGTACTTTGTCAGTACAATGTATTTTGTATATGCATACATACAGACATAGCTTTTACACTATGATGAAAAATAATCAAACTCTGACCAGCTTTACCACACCCAGATTTCCTTTAATTAAAAAGTCACCATTTTTCTGTCTTTCAATACAATATGTACATCCCTTGAGTCGTGTGAATTTATAGAATAATTCAGTACATTACAACATATATACATAACAATGAGTACAATACAAACCTTCATTAGCCTGAGGCCTGAAATGGTTTTCTAGTCATTTACAAGTCTGTAACCTCCAGTTGAGGGACCTGAACGCCGAGGTCTCCTGATAAGAGGTTGATGTCAAGCACATCTAATGTGTTAGCACCCCCTTCAGTTAGAGCACTGTGTTGTCCAGTGTTGCTTCTGCACCTAGAAAGAAAATGCCCTTGTGTATGAAACCAAAAAAAACAAAAACAAAAAGATTAGACAGGACAAATAGACTGAAAGCAAAAAAACATAAGGAAGAGGACAGTAAAATATAAAGGCATTTAAATATTTTAGAAGCATAGAGGGAACATAGTGAGTCAGACAGTAGGATATTTATTTCATATTGCTCTCTATCCAGTCTTTGAAGTTGGATACACGTGTGTAGACTGTGTAGAGGTCAGGATCACACTCCCCTTTGTCATAACCAAAGCTCACTAGTCCCAGGAGCCTCCACGGTCCTTTGCTCCCCCCTTGCACCTGTGTAAAACTGAGAGAGGGCTTCTGGCTGTTGCTGGCTTGGTTGTCAGAGATTGTAGGGAGGACAAGGATTCCCCCGGTGTCAGACGGACATATGTTAGAGGGTCCATAGTCAGGCTTCTGGCTGGCACAAAGCATATTGTCTGTGACACTGACCGGCATGCCGTTATGAGCGTATTGCTGCTCGCATGGGACTACATCGGCAAGGTGAACAAGCCCAACTCTCGCCTTCTCATCAGCGCCTAAACTTGAATCGGGCAGTGGAGACCAGCCTGTCACAAGCCCTTGTCCAGAGGTCAACTCTTCTCCCTGGCTTTCTGAGAAGCAGAGGGGCAGGATCTTCTCCCCAATCCTTGCTTTGTCCAATAACCTGATCACGGCTATGTCAGAGTCGAGAATATTGGGGTCATAGTTTGGATGAATTACAATGGAGGCAACCTAAAAGAGATAGACATGGACTTACTGTGCAAGTTTGGTAAAAAGAAATATGGGAAAAAAAGCCGAAGAGATGGGGAAAAACTAATTGTTGAACCAGGAAATATTCAGTGTGGTTTAGCTGCTGCTCACCTTGTATTACAAATGTAACATGTTGTAAAATGTTGGTTGTGTAGTTTGGATTTGTATGTAATAAACTGCCTTAATCACTAAATTAAGATTTTTTTTAAAAAATGTAGGGGAGATCTCTCATAGCTTACCCTCAGGTGTTGGAGACCTTTACTTTCCCTGTGGTCATCACGATAATGCTTCCCCACCACCACCTTGATCTTGGCTGCATCCAGAGGATACACCTTCCCCAGGTCTGTCACACAGTGAGCTGCAACCACCAAACTCCTTTGGTTAACCAGAGCCCCACTGCACACCAGCTGCCAGTCAGAAGCCTCGTTGTGGTTGCCAGTTTCTGCTCCGCCATCCCTCTTCAGGGACCCTGCCAGGCTGTCTGCCTTGGTCACCTTGGTCTCTATGCCATTGGTGGAGCGGCGGTAGATGGCTGCCAGCCAGGGCCAGTGAGCCTCTGCCGGCCTCTCTGGGTCAAAGGTTGGATGCTTCCCACACACTGCCAGGAGGAGGAGGTGGCAGGATGAGTAGAAGACCATGATCAAGGGGAGGGCAGGAAGACAGCAAAAATTTAGACTTGAAATGAGAGTGTGTCAACATTTACTGCTGTGGGACTTTCTTTGAATTGTTGAGCTTTTATTTAAAACTTGCACACAAGCTTGCTATTTTGAAGATTGTTTGCCAAAATGCAAAGCAGTGGCATAAATAGAGCAACATATAAAACATCCAATCTTGCCACGCAATCTTGTGAAATGTGAGGGCCCCTAATTCGTGAAAGAAGCCTTAGTGCATTGAATCTATTTTTTAATAAAATCACAGATGGATATTTGTTCATTCTACAAAATGTTCATAAAATGTACATATTGAATGTACATATTAGATAATATGTATACACATAAATTGAAAGATTCAAACGTCTTATCCCCTTCATCATCAGCTGATGTACAAACGGAGAGATTTAAGCTGAAGTTTAGAGACTTCCAAGCTGCTTTGCTACTTTCTCCCACAATACCGTGATCAGCTAGAATGCGGTGACTCCTTGTTGACATTGATAGAGATGTGTGCAGAACTCCTTTATTAAAGTTGCCCACAGACCCGACACCTTTTCCACGCTGTGATTAAAGCAGGCTGTCCATGACGAGCAG